>NC_084971.1:34382908-34487908 GCF_963691925.1 Scomber scombrus
TTTATTTTCATACAAATCTTTTCATTTTTTCCAGTTTCAGACTTCTGACCCTGATATTGTTTTTTTTTGCGGGGGGGGGGGGGGTAATGAAGGGAGAGGGACTTAATAAAATGTAATAAAACCTGATAATGTAATAATCTGTCTACCAATAATGTAATAAAGGGGTCAGAAGTCCGAATTAAAAAAATGTAAATTTGAAATACATTTTTTTTAAAGTTTTAAAACTGTAAAAAAAAATTGGATTAAAAAAAAAAAGAAAACGGTAAAACGAAAAAAAAATGGATTAAAAAAAATTAAAATTGTAAAAAAAAAAAAATTGAATTAAAAAAAAATTAAAACTGTAAAAAGAAAAAAAAATGGATTAAAAAAAATTAAAACTTGTAAAAAGAAAAAAAATTGGATTAAAAAATTAATATATATATATTTTTTAATAAATTCTTCTATTTTTCAAACTTCAACACTAAAACTTGCACTTTCTCTCTACAGATAAACACTCTGGATGAACCCAACATGTATTAATGGATGTTAAATGGAGTAGAGACTAATTATAAATCAGAATATAAACAGTAAATGATGATTAAACTATATTTTCCCCCTTTTAAAAACCTGGATTAACATTCAGCATGTTGCGTTCAAAGACTCAACAGCAGGCTGAGAAATGTAGGACAAAGATCATCATTCCTTCTCAGCTTAGAAGGAAAAGAAGAGAGAGAGAGAGAGAGAGAGAGAGAGAGAGAGAGAGAGAGAGAGAGAGAGGGAGAGGAGAGAGAGAGGGAGAGGGAGAGATGGAGAGGGAGAGGGAGGGAGAGAGAGAGAGGGAGAGAGAGAGGGAGAGAGAGGTAGAGAGAGAGAGGGAGAGAGAGATGGAGAGGGAGAGAGAGAGAGGGAGAAATGGAGAGGGAGAGAGAGATGGAGAGAGAGATGGAGAGGGAGAGATGGAGAGAGAGAGAGAAGAGAGAAAGAGAGGGAGAGAGAGAGAGAGAGGGAGAGGGAGAGATGGAGAGAGAGAGAGAAAGAGAAAGAGAAAGAGAGGGAGAGAGAGAGAGAGAGAGAGAGGAGAGAGTGGAGAGAGAGAGAGAAGAGAAAGAGAGGAGAGAGAGAGGGAGAGACAGACAGAGAGAGAGAGAGAGACAGAGAGAGAGAGAGAGAGATATGGAGCGAGAGAGAGAGAGAGAGAGAGGAGAAGAAGAGAGAGAGAGAGAGAGAGGAGAGAAGAGAGAGAAAGAGAAAGAGAAAGAGAAAGAGAGGGAGAGAGAGAGAGGGAGGGAGATGGATGAGAGAGAGAGAAAGAGAAAAAGAGGGAGAGAGAGAGGGAGAGACAGACAGAGAGAGAGAGACAGAGGGAGAGAGAGAGAGAGACAGAGGGAGAGATGGAGAGAGAGAGGGAGAGAGTTATTCCTCCAATATTAGGAAAAGAAAAGAAAAAAAGAAAAAAAACAGTGAAACAAAGCTGGAGATAAAGAAAATAAAATAAAAACACCAGCAGAGACCAACAAGTTATCAAAGATCTCCTTCATTGTTTTAATAAGTAAGACATTGTGCCACAAAAATGTCAAGTCCGCAGCCACAGATCACGTGCCGAGATTAACTAATTCCAGCTATTATTATATTTATCATCATGTCATTCGCTTCTTCCTTCTCTTTCTCTACGCTATTCTTTTCATTCTTTTTATCCATTTTTTTTTTTGCAAATCACTTCTTTTACATTTATGTATAAATATATACAGTTTATAGATTATTCTCGGAGAGCTTTGGGGGGGGGGTGATTTTATTATTTATTTATTTATTTAATCTTTTTTTTTTTTTCCGTGTGTGTGGTTGTGCTGTCGTCGTTTTGTCGGAGAAACGTTAGCAAGAGAGAAAAAATACAGACGGCCGACGTCACTCACGTCTCCCAATGTAGCACATGCTTATTTAATCGTATCATGAAATATAACCAGCAGAGCACACACACACACACACACACACACACACACACACACACACACACACACACGCAGAGACACACACACACACACACACACACACACACGCAGAGACACACACAGGAATGTTAACTGCTATCATACAAAGAAGTGGGAGGAGGAAGAAGAGGAGGAAGAAGAGGAGGAGGAAGAGGAGGAGAAGAAGAGTAGGAAGAAGAGGAAGAAGAGGAAAAAGAGGAAGAGGAGGAAGAAGAGGAGGAAGAAGAAGAGGAGGAAGAAGAGGAAGAAGAAGAAGAGGAGGAAGAAGAGGAGGAAGAGAGAAGAGGAGGAAGGAGTGGGAGGAGGAAGAGGAGGAAGAAGTGGGAGGAGGAAGAAGAGGAAGAAGAGGAGGAAGAGGAGGAAGAAGAGGAGGAAGAAGAAGAAGAGGAAGAAGAGGAGGAGGATGAAGTGGAAGAGGAGGACGAGGAAGAGGAGGAAGAAGAGGAGGAGGAGAAGAAGAGGAAGGAGTGGGAGGAGGAAGAGGAAGACAGAGGAGAGGAGGAAGATAGGAGGAAGAGGAGGAAGAGGAGGAGGAAGAAGAGGAGGAACAGGAGGAGGAAGAGGACGAAGAAGAGGAAGAAAAGGGAGGAAGAGGACGAAGAAGAGGAAGAAAAGGAGGTAAGAGGACGAAGAAGAGGAAGAAAAGGAGGAAGAAGAGGAGGAGGAAGAGGAGGAAGAGGAGGAGGAGAAATGAAAACATGGAAAAAAACTCCGGCCACAAAGGCACTGACATGTTTTTATGCTTTATTTTTAGGAGGTGGAGCTTCGTTTCTGTGACCCTGTGACGTTATCGGAGCGTTTTTTTCTGCGGTTAGACGACGACGACGAAGAAGAAGAAGAAGAAGAAGAAGAAGAAGTGATCAGTTTTTTTTATAAACATGCATGATGCTGGTTTGTTTTCTCCTTTTAGTTTCTTTAAGCATGTGCTCCATTTGAAGGTTTTTACTAAATCGATATAATGTGAGAAGAAGAAGAAGAAGAAGAAGAAGAAGAAGAAGAAGAAGAAGAAAAGAAGAAAGAGAAGAGAAGAAGAAGAAGAAGAAGAAGAAGAAGAAGAAGAGAAGAAGAAGAAGAAGAAGAAGAAGAAGAAGAGGGGCCAGTTGTTTTCCACAGCTGAATAAAACACTACTTTTATATTTATATATATATATATATATGTGTGTGTGTGTGTGTGTGTTTTAGAAAAGTGACTCATTTAACAAAAAGAGGGGCGAATAAACCAACAAAAACAATTTTAAAAAAAGAAGAAGAAGAAGAAAAAAGCTGTATACAATGTCTTTCTTTCTTTCTTCTTTTTTTTTCATTGGTTAATTTCACACTTTATTAAAAATGTACATGTTTTTTTTCTTCCAGTATGAGTGTGTTGTTGTTGTTGTCGTTGTTTTTCCCCGTAAATGCAAGAAGAAGAAAAACCCCAAAATAATAATAATAATAATAATAATAATAATAAAAAAAGAAGAAGAAGAAGAAGAAGAAGAGAAAGCCCGATGTGTTCTGTGGGTTTGGGGGGTTTGGGCTTACCGTCCTATTGCTGACTCTTGATGAACTTTAAACTGGTTTTAATGGGAATCTTTAAAAAAAAAAAAAAAACCAGTCCAGTCAAAGTCTCCCTCCTCTCTCTCTCTTTCTCTCTTTCTCTCTTTCTTTCTCTCTCTCTCTTCTCTCCCTGTGGAGCATGGTAACATTGAGACTCGGTCGTGGGGCTCAGGGTGAATATTCAGGTCGTTGTTGTTGTTGTTGTTGTTTTTCGGGGGGGTCAGATGGGGGTCAGATTGGGGGGGGGGGGGGTCCTCTCAGCAGCAGCCTCCGGTCGAGGTGTTGACTGGCTTGCTCTGGATCTTGACGTTGGAACTTCTCCGAGGAGTTGGCCGTGGCGCCGGGTCCCATCCGCTTCTTGATCTCGGCCGCCATGGTCATGAAGGCTTGCTCCACGTTGGTGGCGCTCTTAGCGCTCGTCTCCAGGAACGGGATGCCCAAGTTATCTGCGAACTCCTGGAGAAGAGAGGGAGGGAGGGAGAGATGGAGAGAGGGAGGGAGGAGAAAGAGAGAGTTAGAAACATGTCTTAAAACAGGGGGGTCAAACATGAGGCCCGGGGAAAAAACCGGCCCGCCAAAGGGTTCAATCCGGCCCACTTTCCTTCCTTCCTTCCATCCGTCCTTCCTCCCCTCCTTCCTTCCATCCGTCCTTCCTCCCTTCCTTCCATCTGTCCTTCCTCCCCTCCATCTGTCCTTCTTCCCTTCCTTCCTTCCATCTGTCCTCCCTTCCTTCCTTCCCTTTCATCTTTCCTTCCTCCCTTCCTTCCATCTGTCCTCCCTTCCTTCCTTCCCTTCCATCTGTCCTTCCTTCGCCTTCCTTCCATCTGTCCTCCCTTCCTTCCTTCCCTTCCATCTGTCCTTCCTTCCCTTCCATCTGTCCTTCCTCCCTTCCTTCCTTCCATCTGTCCTTCCCTTCCTTCCGTCTGTCCTTCCCTTCCTTCCATCTGTCCATCCTTCCTTCCTTCCCTTCCATCTTTTTCCTTCCTCCCTTCCTTCCATCTGTCCTTCCTCGCCTTCTTCCTTCCTTCCTTCCTCCCTCCCTCCCTTCCATCTGTCCATCCTTCCTTCCTTCCCTTCCATCTTTCCTTCCTTCCTCCCATCTGTCCTTCCTTCCTTCCATCTGTCCTTCCTCCCTTTCTTCCTTCCTTCCATCTGTCCTTCTCCCTTTCTTCCTTCCTTCCATCTGTCCTTCTTTCTTCCTTTCTTCCTTCTTTAGCATCTGTCCTTCCTGCCTTCCTTCCTTCCTTACTTCCATCTGTCCTTCCTTCCATCTGTCCTTCCCTTCCTTCCATGTCCTTCCTCGCCTTCTTCCTTCCTTCCTCCCTCCTTCCATCTGTCCATCCTTCCTTCCTTCCCTTCCATCTTTTCCTTCCTTCCTCCCATCTGTCCTTCCTTCCTTCCATCTGTCCTTCCTGCCTTTCTTCCTTCCTTCCATCTGTCCTTCCTTCTTCCCTTTCTTCCTTCTTTCCATCTGTCCTTCCTGCCTTCCTTCCTTACTTCCATCTGTCCTTCCTTCCATCTGTCCTTCCTCCCTTTCTTCCATCTGTCCTTCCTCCCTTTCTTCCTTCCTTCCATCTGTCCGTCCTTCCTTCCTTCCATCTGTCCTTCCTCCCTTTCTTCCTTCTTTCCATCTGTCCTTCCTCCCTTTCTTTCTTCATCAGACGTCAAAGTTTGACAGCGAAACTTAGATGTAAATAAACTGTTGTTGTTTTTAGAGCAGCCTGTTTATATTTGTCACATCTCTCTGCTTTGTGGGTTTGAATCTATGTCAGTAGGTCGATTGAACCTCATGTTGAGCCACAAAAAGCTGCAGCAGGTGTTAGCGGTGGACGAACCTCAAACCAGCTCGTATTAATAAACCTGACAGCTGCTCGACTGTAAACCGACACATCTAGAACTGAGCTCGTCAGTCTGAGGCCGGAAACAAACATATTAAACTGTCTGTTTAAACCATAGACTGTATATAAGAAATGTACGTAACATCCGTGACGTCACCCATTGGTTTGTGGACTGCTGCTCGGAGGCCAATAGTATCGGATCTGAGCAGCGCCATCTTGAAAATTTCAGGTGCATGCTGGGAAAAATAAAAACATGGATTCTACTTATATGGGCATCAGGAGGAGCATGAGGCGCCCTCCTGAACCTGTGAACCAATCAACCTGTCAATCACGACGTAGCCACGCCCTAATGCATACCCTGCTTTATCGTCACATATAAAATCAGGGACCCTCCTGTCGTCTTCCCGGGTCAAATTGACCCCGTCTGTTTTGACTGTTCCTTCCTTCCTTCCTTCCTCCCTTCCTTCCTTCCGTCTGTCCTTCCTCCCTCCCTCCCTCCCTCCCTCCTCTCTTTCTTTCCTGCCCCCTACCTTCCTCCCTTCCTTCTTTCCTCTGTCCTTCCTTCCTTATTTTCTCCATCCTTCCTTCCTTCCTTCCTTCCTCCCTCCTTTCCTTCCTTCTTCCTTCCTCCCTCCCTCCTTTCCTTCCTTCTTTCTGACTTCCTTCCTTCCTTTCCTCCCTTCCTTCCTCCCTTCCGTCCTTCCTCCCTCCCCCCCTCCTTCTCTCTCTTTCCTAGCCCCTACCTTCCTCCCTTCCTTCTTTCCTCTGTCCTTCTTTCCTTACTTCCTCCTTCCTTATTTTCTCCATCCTTCCTTCCTCCCTCCTTTCCTTCCTTCCTTTCCTTCCTTCCTCCCTCCCTCCTTCCTTCCCTTCCTTTTTCCTTCCTTCCTTCCTCCCTCCCTCCCTTCCTTCCTTCCTTTCCTCCCTTCCTTCCTTGACTCGAGGACAACAGAAGGCTTTAAACTAGCGATTGAGACCATAAACACATTTTGAAAACGTTTACTGAGGTTAGAAATCAAGTGAGAAGTTGGTGAATTCTCCATTGACTTGTATAGAGACGGAAGTCCTTTTGACACCAAAACGGTCGCCCCCTGGTGGCCTTTTGATAGAATGCAGTTTTAAGTTACTTCCGTGTTGGCCTCATTTCAGAGGACCGGAGCTCCCCGCCTGGTTTAAACCCCAGAATGAGGACTAACTCTGGCCCGCTTACCTTCGCTGTGGTGTAGTCGACGACCTTCTTCGTCGTGAGGTCACACTTGTTTCCTACTAACAGCTTGTTGACGTTCTCGCTGGCGTAGCGGTCGATCTCCTGTAGCCACTGTTTGACGTTGTTGAAGGACTCCTGAAGACAACAGACATATTTTATCACCTACAGTGTATTTAAGTGGACTTATACCTATAATGACTTCATATAAAAAACATCAAATGAGAAGGAAACATTTTTGGAGAATTTCTACATTTAAATTTTAACGCATTTTGTTAATATTGAGCAGAACGTATCCTAAAAACTACAATTTTTTTATAAATAAATGTTTAATTTTGTGTGTATATTTATCTTTGCTGGACAGGAACCACTAAACATTTCACTACACATTGTGCTGTTTATGAATGTACTTAATGAAGTACCGTTGAGCGCCGATATCGAACCCCGGGTATCGATACCGGTACCGGTTAAAATGTGAAAGGTACCCGACCCTAAATATTCTGCCGTTAACTGACCTGATCTGTCACATCGTAAACCACTATGATGCCGTGAGCTCCTCTGTAGTAACTGGACGTGATGGTGCGGAACCGTTCCTGACCGGCTGTGTCCCACTGAGAGAAGAAAAGAAAAGAAAAGAAAAGTAAAGTAAAGTCTGTCACACACGAGCCAAAGTGAATCTGTGCTTATCTGTTTACGGCCTCGTTAACGCTCCGCTTACAATCTGAAGTTTTATGGTCTTTCCGTCCAGCTCGATGGTCCTGATCTTGAAGTCCACTCCGATGGTACTGATATAGCTCTCTGTGTACGTGTCATCCTGGGACGGACACACACACACACACACACACACACACACACACACACACACACACACACACACACACACACAGGTTATCACCCGTCACTCACAGTGCAGGACAGGTGGAGATATTACAGCTCGTTACGTAAAGACACACTCACTGCAAACCGGAGGAGGAGACAAGACTTTCCGACACCAGAGTCACCGATCAGGAGCAGCTTGAATAAATAATCACTGAGAAGAAAGAAGAGGAATAAAAACATTAAACATTAAAACACATTGTTTTATTCTCAAACACTTAAAAGTGACGAAATCACATCAGAAACAGACTGATAAGATCAATACGTCATGGGGCTGCAGATAATAGTATAATATAATATAATATAATATAATATAATATAATATAACATAACATAATATAATATAATATAACATAATATAATATAACATAATATAATGTAATATAATATAACATAATATAACATAATATAATATAACATAATATAATATAATATAACATAAAATAATATAATATGACATAATATAACATAATATAAAATAATATAATATAACATAATATAAAATAATATAATATAACATAATATAATATAACATAATATAATATAACATAATATAATATAAAATAACATAATATAATATAACATAATATAATATAACATAATATAAAATAATATAATATAATATAACATAATATAATATAACATAAAATAATATAACATAATATAATATAACATAAAATAATATAACATAATATAATATAATATAATATAATATAAAGTTGTTTGTATTTACATAACATAAAAACTGTACCTTTTGAGACATTTTGTTGTTGTTTAAAATAATTTGTTTATGTTAAAAAATGATATTAATAGATAATAAAAATGTGCTTATTGTTCTCAGTAATGTAAAATACTGAAAAAGGTGATAACTGATATTAATAATCAATATAACACTTTTATAATAATCCTCCACAATCCATATCTATTCATGTATTATATAATTATTATATAATTATAATAATATAGATTGAAGTCCATTGACTCTTATCTTTTACTATTTATGACTCTTATCTGTTTCCTGCTCTGCTGTAAAATGTAAATTTCTCATTTTATAACACAGTCCTGCTTTATTATATCACTTATTATTTTATATTATTAGGGTTTTTTATTAAATTTACTGTTTAGTTTTTAAATAGTCACAAAAAAGAGAGAATCACATTTTCTATACCATCTTATTCTGTGTGCACAAAACTCCTGTGATGACTAAATTCATGCAAATCTGTCAAATTAATCAATAATTATAAAATAGTTGGTCGTCTTTAAGCTTTTTATAAAACAGCTGTACAGTTTAACAGGCTGAATAGTGAAGTAGTGCAGATACATTAGTTGATTATTTTAATTAAAATTGACTCCAGATGTGAATATTTGCAGCTGTTCTGTATTTTTTGTTGTTTTTCTTAATTAAAACATTTAATTTTGGACGTTTGGTTGGTAAAACATTAAAGTTTGAAGATGACAACTGGTAGACAGACATTTTTCACCATGTTCTGTCATTTTATACACTAAAAAAATCAGTTTATTGAGGTGAAAATCGACAACTACCACTTCTCTTGGACTTTTAGGGACAACGTTTGACCATATTTTGATATTTTGACTCAAACCTAACCTGTAAAATAATCACAAGTTGCAGCATAATTATACAATTAACTATTTTATATTCTAAACTATTAATTCACTAATCAAAAGAACAATAATAAATGGATTTAACATCAATAAAAGTAGAGGTTAGTTGAAGCTTTAAACTGAGTATTTTCAGGGTTTTAGTTTGTTTACTTTGAGCTCTGTTAAAGTGTAATTTCGGTAATTGATTATTGACCGTTTAAAGTGATTTTCCAGCTTCTTAAATGTGGATAATTTCTGGTTTATTTTTGTCCTCTGTGACAGGAAACTGGATATGTTTATCTTATGGACAACACAAGACATGCGAGGACGTTATTAACCGTCTTCTGACATTTTATAGATCAAACAACTAATTAATTAATCAAGAAAATAATCATTACACACTGAAAATAATTAGTTAGTTGCAGCTTTAGTGAAAAGTAACAATAAACAATAAACTAAATACATTTTCTGGGTTTTAAACTGTTTTATTTGGAGTAAAAAAAGCAGTTTGAGGACGTCACCTTGGGCTCTGTTTAACTATAATTTTAGTAATTGATTATTGATCATTTTTGGGGTCTAAATACTCTGATTCCAGCTTCTTAAATGTGGAAAACTTCTGGTTTATTTTCTAGTCCTCTGTGACAGTAAACTGGAAATCTGTTGCGGACATTTGTGTTGGTTTAACATTTGTTTTGGGGTTTAAACTGTTTTAATTGGAGTAAAAAAGCAGTTTGAGGACGTCACCTTGGGTTGTATTAAACTATAATAAACATTCTTCACTAGTAACTCACATGTTATAGCCAATAATCCCTGAAATTGATCCATAATTATAAAATAACTCTGGAGGATGACGTCACTAAACTAAACTCCACATCACGAGAAAAAATGTAGTAACTTCCTGTTTGGATAAAATACACCTAAAATCCTGTTTAAAATGCAAAAAACCCATCCATTAACACGTTATAAGCATGTTAACTGAGCAGAATGTGTCCTCAAAGAGAAGAAACTCACACTAGTTTATCTAATTAAGCTCAAAAACAACAACAAAAAAAATCCCCCTTTAAAGAGTGTTAGCCTCCTAGCTGCTAACGCTACTCCCATTAAAGTCAATATAAGTCAAATGTAACACAACGCAGAGAAAATGTAGATAATTAACCGGTTAAATAGGTGTTATATTAAACAGAATATGCCACCAAACACGAGCAACAAGATAAATAACAACGTTGTCAGTCGGGAGTGCGTATACGAGTATAGCTATCTTAGCTTAGCATACGGAGACAAAGCAGTTCATTCTGAATGGGATGTTAGCCTAGCCTAGCCTAGCTTAGCTTAGCTGCGGCTAAAGCTGACAGCTCATCACCGCTGAGAGAAGAAAACACTTACTATTCGGGATTCATCGTTGACTACGGGTAATAAACGCTGGGTACAGTGGATGCAGCTGGGTTTGGTCGCAGGTTAAGCTTCGTAGTGAAGAAAAGACACCGGTTTCTTCTTGTTTTTTTCTTGTTTTTTTGTGTTTTTTGGTGTGTTTGTTAGGAGAAACTGGCTAAACTGGTTGTCGCAGCCAGAACAGCATAATCGAATCAAATATGGCCGTCAGAGCGCTACCTACCCGGAAATACCAGAGGCAAGGGATTATGGGTAGTGTAGTCTTCTAAAAGCACAGAGTGGTTACGGAGTAGAGAAAGGGAGGGTCAAACTCATCTTCATTCAAGGGCCACAAAACAGCCCAGTTTGGTCTTATGAGGATCAGTAAAAAGAGGGGAGGAAGGAAGACATGGAGGAAAGATGAAAGAAAGGAAAAAAAGAAAAAAGAAAGAAATGACAGATGGAAGGAAGGAAGAAAAAAAGAAAGAAAGGACAGATGAAAGGAAGAAAGGAAGAAAGAAAAAAGAAAGGACAGATAGAAAGATGAAAGGAAGGAAAACCTGAAGGAAAGATAGAAGGAAGGAAGAAAGAAAGAAAGAAAAAAAAGAAAGGACAGATGGAAAGAGGGAAAGGAAGAAAGAGCGAAAGAAAGGACAGATGGAAAGATGGAAGGAAAGAAGGAAGGGAGGAAAAGAAAGAAAGGACAGATGAAGGAAGGAAGGAAGGAAGAAAGAGCGAAAGAAAGGGTGGATGGAAAGGTGGAAGGAAGGAAGGAAAGACAGACGGAAGGAAGGATGAGAAGACAAGAAGGAAAGATGAAAAAAGAAAGAAAGAAAGAAAGAAAGAAAGAAAGAAAGAAAGAAAGAAAGAAAGAAAGAAAGAAAGAAAGAAAGAAAGAAAGAAAAAAAGAAAGAAAGAACGAAAGAAAGGGTGGATGAAAAGAAGGAAGGAAAGTGGGCCGGATTGGATCCCTCAACGCGCTGGTTCTGGCCCACGGGCCTCATGTTTAACCTCCCTGGAGTAGAGCAAGACATTAAAATTACACTGAGGTCCAGTTTGTGAAAATGTCCTCAAGTGAAGGTCCGGAGCATTTCCAGTACCTTGAAGTAGTATAGTAGTTACATCAGCATCTGTGTCTAGAGGGTAATAATAATAATAACTGAAGAAGGGGATCCTTCCAATATCAGAGGCTGCAGTTTCAGGAACGCTTTTCTAGGACCCAAACATAGACTGTATATAAGAAATGGACGTAACATCCGTGACGTCACCCATTGGTTTGTGGACTGCTGCTCGGAGGCCAATAGTATCGGATCTGAGCAGCGCCATCTTGTACATTTCAGGTGCATAACAGGAAAAATAAAAACATGGATTCTACTTATATGGGCATCAGGAGGAGCATGAGGCGCCCTCCTGAACCTGTGAACCAATCAACCTGTCAATCACCACGTAGCCACGCCCTAATGCATACCCTGCTTTATCGTCACATATAAAATCAGGGAGGCCAAAATGTCCCAAATGAACATCATACTGCATTGAAGAAGGCTTTAAACTAGCGATTGAGACCATAAACACATTTTGAAAACGTTTACTGAGGTTAGAAATCAAGTGAGAAGTTGGTGAATTCTCCATTGACTTGTATAGAGACGGAAGTCCTTTTGACACCAAAACGGTCGCCCCCTGGTGGCCTTTTGATAGAATGCAGTTTTAAGTTACTTCCGCGTTGGCATCATCAGGACTGGAACTCCCCGCCTGGTCCCAAAGTTTTCCTAACGAATTGGATGACCCGTGTGTGTGTGTGTGTGTTTGTCGTTGTTACGTGGTGGGAACCGCAGTCGGACAGCACACTCACAGCGTGGGGACCAAAATGTTTTCCCCACCAAGAACAGCATTGAATTCATTGAAAACAATTCAGGGGGATACCCTGTCAAAGGTAGAGGAGGAGAGGAAGAGGAAGAGAGGAGGAGAGGAGAGGAGGAGAAAGAGGAGGAGAGGAGAAGGAGGAGAGGAGGAGAAGGAGGAGGAGAGGAGAAGGAGGAGAGGAGGAGAAGGAGGAGAAAGAGGAGGAGAGGAGAAGGAAGAGGAGGAGAGGAGGAGAAGACAGGAGAAGGAGTGCACATAAAACAAATGACGGACATCTAAAATGTTCCTGTATTTCTTTTTATTAAAAATATAAAGTAAAACATTAATGACACACAGATCACAAAAATCAATCCAGAATCATTTTTATAAAGTAAAACAGGTGATTAGTCAGTTTGATTGACAGGACAGATGATCAGAGGGGAAACATTTTCACCATCATCATTAACACTAGGACTGAGGTATGGGTAGAGTTTCTCAGTGAAGGAGCAGTCAGTAAAGGAGTAGATAAGAGCTGCAGTATCTACGTCATAAAAGGAGACCAGACCCTCCTCATAATCCACAAACACCCCCACCTTCTGAGGCTGGGACTTCAGAGAGAGACGGACTGAAGGCCCAGCAAGAGCTCTGTACTCGTTTCCATTTCTCAACCTTATAGTCCAGTAACCATTCTGAGGACTCAGTGTTATTTCTCCCTTCCTGTTGATCGACTCTCTGGCCACTCCTAAAGTCCATTCAGTCTTCTCTTTAACCTGAACCTCAAAGTAAAATCTGCCTGAAGAGACACTCTGCTTTCCTAACACACTGACACATCTAGAAAATCTCTTTGGATTGTCTGGAAGATTCTTTTTCTCATCACCACAATTTACTTGTTTCACATCATCAGACAGGATCAGTTCAGGATGTGCTGTATCAGGATCAAGAGTCACATCCACTGCATAATGCTGGACCCTCTTCAGCTCAGCCTCAAACAGCTTCATCTGTTTACTGAGTGTCTCCTGCAGCTGAGCCACAGCTCTCACCACAGTCCCCTCATATGATGGTGGACGGACGCTGACCTCTGTCCAGTCTTTGGTGGGTGGAGCAGCTTTCAGGGATGGGAAGTTTTGGAGGAAGTGGAGGTGGTCTTCAGAGTGTGAGAGCTTCTCCACCTCAGAGCTTCTCTTCTTCAGCTCAGAGATTTCCTGTTCCAGCTCTTTGATGAAGTCTTCAGCCTGTTTCTCTGTTTTTTTCTGCTTCTTGTTGATTGAGTTGATGATTTTATTTTTACCTCTCTCAACAGACTCCTTCAGAGCGGTGAAGACCTGAACACCTTCTGCTTTCTCTCTGTCTGCAGCTTCCTTACTGAGGTCAACTGAGTGTTTGATCTCTTGAATCTTCAGTCGTCTCTTCTGGATTATCTCCTGAATTTCAGCCTCTGTCTTCCCCAGCTCTGCCTTCTTTCCTTCATATTCTTCTTTCAGAGGAAAACACTCATGTGTCTTGTGGTCTAAAACAGAGCAGAGCATGCAGACACATGTCTGGTCGGTCTTACAGAACAACTCCACAGGTTTATCGTGCTTCATGCACATCCTGTCTTCCAGGTTCTCCACAGGGTCCATCAGCTGATGTCTTCTCATACCTAGAGCTGTCAGATGAGGCTCCAGGTGAGTCTCACAGTAGGAGGTCAGACACACCAGACAGGACTTCAGGGCCTTCAGTTTGGTTCCAGTACAGACGTCACAGGGAACTTCTCCTGGTTTGGCAGCTTGTTGCTCTGAGCTGCTGCTGCTGGCTTTCTGTTGAGCTTCCTGTCTGAACTGAGAAACCATCTCAGAGATCATTGTGTTGATGTGAAGTTCAGGTCTTGTGTTGAAAACCTTGTTACACAGTGGACACAGGTACTGGTCATTACTGTTCCAGTGTTCATTGATGCAGTTTTTGCAGAAGTTGTGTCCACATGGTGTGGTGATTGGATCAGTGAACACATCCAGACAAATGGAGCACAGAAACTGATCTTCAGATAGCAGACAGCTGGCAGCAGACATATCTACACATGTAGAGTGAAAGGAAAGAAACACATTTAAATTCAATACAATAGAGCTGTTTTAGGTAAAAAGAAAGCACACCAAAAAAAGGCAAAAGGGATGTTCATAAAATTGTGTGTGAGGCAGGATTTAAAAGCAGAAACAGTGTCAGCACATCGAATTCTAACTGGAAGACAGTTAGATAAAGCTGAAGTGCCAGTAAAGCAAAATCTGGGTCAAACTTTGAGCTTAATCAGGACTCTGGCACACAGTGCCGGTCCTGTCCTCCCTGGGGCCCTAAGCAAAATTCTGCTAAGGGGCCCTGACCCATGAGCCAGCTGCCATGTAAAACATTTATTTCATTTGCCACACAATCACACCTGATACACCAGTGTTCCCGCTTTAACATTTAAAAATCTACATTTAACCAATAGCCATTGCTGCAATCCATGTTTGCAATATCCTCCTTTAGTCTAAAATTGTAACTAACTTAAGTTATCGTTGACTGAGAATAGATCATTGTCTTGTTTTAAAATGATGTGCAACTTATTTTTCTGCACTTCATATCAAATAAGCGTATTCTCCAGAGAACATATGTTGCTTGACGCAGCCTGAGTTTTACTTCACTGCACATGTGTGTCCTGCACCTCTAGCGAACAGTACAATTGTGGCTACAACAAGTAGGAATAACCCAAGATGTCTTATTGTGCAGTATAACACTGTTATAATGTAATAAGTCATAGAAAACAGAAGCTGAATTTCTTGTATAAATTCTTTAAAAAAAATCAAACCCAACAACAACAGGAATCTCTACTTTGTTACAATGCAATACAAACTATTTACATTTTCCCTCTCTTCACCAATCATTTTTCAATTCTCTCTTTTTATTTTTTTATACTATTACAGCAAATGTGAAGAAATTGTTCAGTTTCCAACATCAATGGGACATAAAAAGTGGGCATATGTGTATCTATGGATGAATAAGTGGCAACTCAGCCTACTTGGACAGGGATTGAAAACACAAATACCTGCTTGTTGTTCCCGCAATTCACTCTTGTGTTGTTTTCTTTTCCTTTTTTCGTGGCCTGAGGGAAAGCTGCGCTTCATCTTGCCTACTGTTATCAGTAAATATGAGCACACTTTGTAACTCAGGTGCAGACTTGGCGGTGGGCGGGGCCTTTTCGGACGTGCAGGGCCCTACGCAGCCTGCGTAGTCTGCGTATAGGCTGGACCGGCTCTGCTGGAACAGCTAGCAGGCCAAACCCATCAGATCTAAGAGGCCTATTTAGAAAGAAAGGGGTTATCAGTTCACCAACATACTCTGGCATATGAGCATGTAAAACTTTGTAGATCAAGAGTAAGTTTATAAAATGGATTCTAAAAGAAATAATAAACAGTTTGATTGTGGTGATGTGAGAAAAGGTCTTCATCAGAAGTCTGGCTGCAGAGTTCTGCACAGTCTGAAGCTGATCTACAGCTCAGGCACTGAGGCAGCTAAACAAGGTGTTACAATAGTCCAGGCATGAAGAAATAAAAGCATGAATCATTTTCTCTGGATTGCTACAAGATAACATTGGTCTGATCTTGGAAATATTCCTGAGTTGGTAGAAAGATGATTGTACCAATTTCTTTGTGTTTTGTTCGAAACTTAAACTCACTGTTGAAGATAACACGCAGGTTGATACGAGTGCCATTAATATTTGGGTTAAGGGGATTGAGTAGTGGCTGGACTTCATTTTGGAGGTGCTCAGTGCCGATGAAAAGCACCTCTGTTTCATCAGAGTTTAACTACAGAACCTTTTGTGACATCCAGTCTCAAACATCGGCTAAGCATCTTTACAGTGTTCAGAGGGTTTAATGGAGAGATATAACTGTGTGTCGTCTGCATAACAGTGAAATGAGATGTTATGGTGATGATTGATATTACCTAATGGTAGCATAAACAGAGAAAACAGAATTGGTCTAAGAATTGATCTTTGAGGTATGCCACATGTTGTCTGTGCAGTTGATGAAATAAATCCATCAAAAGAGACATAAAATGATATTCTATTTATTAGCAAAGCGTGATTGATGGTGTTGAATGCTGCACTAAGGTCAAGGGTGGGGACACTTATGCCAAACTGTGATCAAACTGCTGCCATTTAAACAGTGCTGGTAGTGTTTATCCACAGGACTGCATGGTAAATTTAAAGGTTTTATCAATTTCTGTGACATATTTTCTGTGTGTTATTTGGCGCAAACCTTTTCATCTGCAGCTCATTGTGGCTGTTTCTGATTGTACTGTTCCTCTTTGAAATATTTAAAACTGATAAAATAACAGAATATGTCCATATCTTGTTGTGTACATCAGTTGTTATTAAATTGTTATTGAAGAATCTCACTGTTAACAAAGCTCTGCTAACTTGACAAAAACATTTTATTTCCTGTAGCTGCTTCACAATAAAAGTTGCTGCTTCCTGGTAGAAAGCTTTTAATGTGAAACAGCTACAGGAACTGAAATGCAGTGTGGCTGAAGGAAGTGATCAGTAAATAACAATAAGATCAGGAAAGTTAGTGTGATAATAAACTTCAAACTACAGAGATTCAGTTACAATTTACAAAAGTCTTGAGAACTGACACAGAGACAAAGTGATAGTATGAAATGAAAAGAGATGAACTTCCTGTCTCCTGTGTTAAAGCTGGTTGTTGAAACATTAAATATGATCAGTTGTACTCACCAGTGTTTGGCAGAGACTCTGCTGTGTTGTTGAGAAAGACTTGATGAACTCAGTTTCATTTATATTTGGACAGAAGTGGAGAGACTCGACTGCAGCTCTGCTGTCCTCTGATTAATGTTAAGTTTCATTTCTGGAGAGTGACGTTGCAGCTCTCTCCCTTTCCAGTGTGGCTCCTCCTCTTACTACAGCTCTGCTTTTGAGATTTTTTCCCTCCCTCTGATTTACAGTTTATTGTGAAATATCATGGAGCAAAGGTTGTTCTGTATCTAACAGGCAGGAGGAGTTAGACATGTGAAAATGTGTTGCTTAGCTTAATTATGCTATGAGGGTTGAAGGTTTGAGGTTTCTCACAAAGTGATTAAAAACCCAAAAACCCCCTGATTTAGATTTAAAATCAAAGTCTTGTACAGCCAAGCAATGAACTGTGCTCATGTTACTGCTGAGGCCTTTAAGTAAATAATAACTTATTTTCTCTGTTCTTTGAACCAAATGAAGAATCAGATAACAGAGTTTCCCACCACTAAAATCTCAGGTCTCTCAGTCTCTCAGATTGTTAATGAGCTGGCTAAGAGCTGGAGCGCTGAGTGATTGTTCACCTTGTTGTACCGATTGTCAGGCTGGAGAAGTGACACACAGGAGTGGAGTGGCTGATAAAGTGGAAAATAAATCTGAGGACGATGTGAAGTTGGCAAGTGTGGAGCGCTTTCAGACTCTATTCACTCCGCGAACAGGTGGGAGAATAGGTGAGAAGACCAACTTTGGGGGAAATTTAAGCAGAGCAGGGACGTTTGTGAGAGTGATGTCATCACCAAACAGGTCATTGAGGGGAAGTGAGAGCCTGTTATAGCTATATGTAATCAAATGGAAGTTGCAGGTGTTTTTTAATGTTTTCACACTCAGACTGACTAGAGAATCTTTTCATGGACTTGAGTTCAATTAACATGAAAATATGTTGATTTTGTGAACGCTGTTGTAAAATCCAACAATCCAAAAAATATCCAACTAAACTACCTGTCAGGTTGGTCTGATATTTTACTCTCAAGACTTATATTTCTAAACAGAGGACCACACAATATGAATTAATTTTACTTTTTGCCTGTTCAGGTTATTTGTTTCAGGGATTTTCAAGAAATCAGCTTGAAATTAAGATAATGAGACGTGGCTCCAGAAAATTCTTGTAACAAGATATTTTTTCTGGTAACTGGTAAAGACGAAGGAAATGGTGTCTCTTAGTAATAATGTCTCCTTGGTGAACATGAGTGTTTATCCTGTACATGACAGACAGTGTGTTCACTCTCATATATCAGCAGTGTTTGGTGTTTGGCAGCAGTAAAGTAACTTTGGGCTCATTGTTCCTTTGTGTTGTGCTCCATCTAGTGGTCGTTCTGTGTCATTAACAGTCAGCGGCTCACAGAGAAGCTTTTCCTTATTTTATAATCACATAATACATATTTCTTTAAATTATAATTCGTTTTACCAGTTTTCAAACAAACAGGCCAAAGTGGAGAGTAACTAAACAGATAAAATAAGAAAAAACATTTATACATATATTCTATGAATCAACTGTAGTGCTGCAACTAATGATTGTTTGTGCTGACACTCAACAATCTTCGGAACAATACACATGGACAACAAAGCAAAACAGAGATATGAAAAAACAATTGTATTGCTGTTCGGCTGTTCAGGAAGTGCGTTCCACAGACGAGGGGCAGCCAAACAAAAGGCTCGATCACCCATGGTGCTGAGTTTAGCCCTGGTAAATACAGTAGAATTAATTTATTAGTATTTACACTGAACTTGTGGGATTCAATAAAATAATTAAATAAATAAAAAAGAACAAGATAAATACATTTTCTTTTCTTATATCAAATAAAGATGATTGTGCTTCTTGAATAAAGTGCTTAATGTTAGAAAAATAAATCCTTTTTACTTTCAAACTTTATCCATGAACTTTATTTCACATCTAATAACTTTATAACAAAACATCTCAACACATTAACTATTTGCTCTGTGTGTATCTCATTGCCAGTCGAGTCTCTCCGAGTGTCCGAATGCATGGATTTGATTGGCTTGCAATATCGGAGGATGCAGTTTCAGGATCGTATTTCTATAGGACCCTAAGTTTTTCTAATGAATTGGATGAGCCGTGTGTGTGTGTGTGTGTGTGTGTGTGTGTTTGTGTGTGTGAAATAAAACAATGGTGTGAAAAATGTGTATTCATAAAATATATATAAAAGAAACCTATATCTGGTAAATATCTGGTTGAGATCTCGTAACTGCAAAGAGAAAGCATACGATTCCATCTTTATTTTACCTGATAATGAGTTAATTATGCTAATTACACAAACATGCACATTTTAACAAACTAGTTAAATAAAGTCTCTTTTTAGCAGCTAAATGTTCCACTTTATTCACTAGCTGGTCCCTAATGTTGTCTATCAATCTATAACAGGTTTATTAAGACTTATTTATTGAAAACTGTCTAATGATCATTTTGATAAGAGTTTAAATTTAACCAGAGTAAATGTGTTGCAAAACGTGAAAATTATGAAATTATAAATTATGAAATTAAAGAGGCTAAAAAGCTCCATATAGCTGCAGAGTTACTGATTAGTCATGATGAGCAAACTCTTTAATATTACACAGTCACATGATCCATTGGTAACATAAAAGAATAACAAATGAAGTGCACATAAAACAAATGACGGACATCCAAGATTTTCCCTTTAGTTTTAATTTCTTTTTATTAAACATATAAAGTAAAACCTTAATGACAAACACAGTTTAGAAAAATCAATCCAGAATCATTTTTATAAAGTAAAACAGGTGATTACTCAGTTTGATTGACAGGACAGATGATCAGAGGGGCGGAGTTTTTACCACCATCATTTAAAGAGGGACTGAAGTATGGGTAGAGTTTCTCAGTGAAGGAGCAGCCAGTAAAGGAGTAGATAAGAGCTGAAGCATCTACGTCATAAAAGGAGACCAGACCCTCCTCATAATCCACAAACACCCCCACCTTCTGAGGCTGAGACTTCAGAGAGAGACGGACTGGAGGATCATCAACAGCTTCATACTCATTTCCATTTGCCAACCCTATAGTCCAGTAACCTTCCTCAGGTATTACTGTGATGTCTCCCTTCCTGTTGATCGACTCTCTGGCCACTCCTAAATCCCAGTCAGTCTTCTCTTTAACTTGAACCTCAAAGTAAAATCTGCCTGAAGACAAACTCTGCTTTCCTAAAACATTAACACAATCAGAAAATCTCTCTGGGTTGTCTGGGAGATTCTTCGTCACATCACTATCATATACTTGTTTCCCATCATCAGACAGGATGAGATCAGGATGTGCTGTATCAGGATCAAGAGTCACATCCACTGCATACTGCTGGACCCTCTTCAGCTCAGCCTCAAACAGCTTCTTCATCTGTTTACTGCACGTTTCTTTCAGCTGAGCCAGAGCTTTCACCACAGTCCCCTCATATGATGGATGGACGCTGACCTCTGTCCAGTCTTTGGTGGGTGGAGCAGCTTTCAGGGACGGGAAGTTTAGAAGGAGGTGGAGGTGGTCTTCAGAGTGTGAGAGCTTCTCCACCTCAGAGCTTCTCTTCTTCAGCTCAGAGATTTCCTGTTCCAGCTCTTTGATGAAGTCTTCAGCCTGTTTCTCTGTTTTTTTCTGCTTCTTGTTGATTGAATTGATGATTTTCTTTTTACCTCTCTCAACAGACTTCATCAGAGCGGTGAAGACCTGAACACCTTCTGCTTTCTCTCTGTCTGCAGCTTCCTTACTGAGGTCAACTGAGTGTTTGATCTCTTGAATCTTCAGTCGTCTCTTCTGGATCATCTCCTGAATTTCAGCCTCTGTCTTCCCCAGCTCTGCCTTCTTTCCTTCATATTCTTCTTTCAGAGGAACAAAGTCATGTGTCTTGTGGTCTAAAACAGAGCAGAGCATGCAGACACATGTCTGGTCGGTCTTACAGAACAACTCCAGAGGTTTATCGTGCTTCATACACATCCTGTCTTCCAGGTTCTCCACAGGGTTGATCAGCTGATGTCTCTTTAGGCCTGACTTTGTCAGATGAGGCTCCAGGTGAGTCTCACAGTAGGAGGTCAAACACACCAGACAGGACTTCAGGGCCTTCAGTTTGGTTCCAGTACAGACGTCACAGGGAACTTCTCCTGGTTTGGCAGCTTGTTGCTCTGAGCTGCTGCTGCTGGCTTTCTGTTGAGCTTCCTGTCTGAACTGAGAAACCACCTCAGAGAACAGAGTATTGATTTGAAGCTCAGGTCTTGTGTTGAAAGCCTTTTTACACATTGGACACAGGTAATGGTCATTACTGTTCCAGTGTTCATTGATGCAGTTTTTGCAGAAGTTGTGTCCACATGGTGTGCTGACTGGATCAGTGAACACATCCAAACAGATGGAGCACAGAAACTGATCTTCAGATAGCAGACAGCTGGCAGCAGACATATCTACACATGTAGAGTGAAAGAAGAGAAAGACATTTCATTTATTTTCTTTAAAAAAAAAAGAAAGTATGTTTACTGTGTTATTAAGTGTAACGTATGATATTAGGTCAAGTGATTTCAATCACATATAATGTGTTTCAATAATAATAACAACAATAATCATAATAATAATAATTGTATTTGTAAAGCATTCACAAATACAAAAGAAAAGCGAACTTCAAGCACACAGCCAGCTAACAGTTTAAAATAAATCATCCAAAAAGGTAAAACAGGTGAAAACTATTAAAACAAATTTAAATTCAATACAATAGAGCTGTTTATTGAATTGAAGAATTGAAGTACTTTATTAATCCCTCGGAGGGGAAATTGAATGTCACCTTCTCACAAAAACAGCCAACATACAGCAAGGAAACATGCAGACTCAGGCAGTACAAGTTAAGTGCAAAGTACCACATCAACATCAATCAACAATCAAACAATCCACAACACTCAGCAGTCAACAGCAATGTTCATTAAAAAACCTCACTGCAGCAGGTATAAAGGACCTTCTAAATCTCTGTAGAGCACCTTGGCATCACTAGTCTGGCACTAAAGGAGCTCTTCAGTTCACTAAAAACACTGTACAATTGGTGGTCCTTATTGTGCAGGATGCTGCTGAGTTTCCTGCATTTTCTCTTCTCCATGACAACCTCTAGTGATTCTGGAGGCAAACCAATGATGGATCCTGCCTTTTTTATTAACTTGTTGATCCTATTTCTGTCCTCTGACTTCAACCCCAACCCCCAGCAGACAACAGCATAAAAAAGCACACTACCTAAAATACTTTGATAAAACACATTTAAAAGTGACCTGCTGATATCAAATGACCAAAGCTTCCTGAGGAAGAACAGTCTGGACTGGGCCTTGGTAAAAATGGCTTGGGTGTTCTCTTTCCAATCCAGCCTGTTATCCACAAGGACGCCAAGATACTTGTAGTAGGGGACCACCTCAACAGCCACATCATTGATGAGTACAGGAGTCACTGGTGTCTTTTTCTTTCTAAAATCAATGATAAGTTCTTTTGTCTTATTTATATTTAAAATTAGGTGGCTTTTATCACACCACTTGACAAAGCTGTTGATTTCCTTTAAGTAGGATAAATGGTTGTCACCCATGAGGTAAAAAAAAAAAAAAGCACAAAAAAAGGCAAAAGGGAAGTTCATAAAATTGTGTCTTATGCAGGATTTAAAAGCAGAAACAGTGTCAGCACATTGCATTCTAACTGAAGGACAGTTAGATAAAGCTGAATTGCCAGTAAAGCAAAAGCTGGGTCAAACTTTGAGCTTAACCTAGACTCTGGAACAGCTAGCAGGCCAAACCCATCAGACCTAAGAGGCCTATTTAGAAAGAAAGGGGTTATCAGTTCACCAACATACTCTGGCATATGATCATGCAAAACTGTGTAGATTAACTGTGTAGAGTAAGTTTATAAAATGGATTCCCAAAGAAAAAATAAACAGTTTGATTGTGGTGATGTGAGAAAAGGTCTTCATCAGAAGTCTGGCTGCAGAGTTCTGCACAGTCTGAAGCTGATCTACAGCTCAGGCACTGAGGCAGCTAAACAAGGTGTTACAATAGTCCAGGCATGAGGAAATAAAAGCATGAATCATTTTCTCTGGATTGCTACAAGATAACATTGGTCTGATCTTGGAAATATTCCTGAGTTGGTGGAAAGATGATTGTACCAATGTCGTGGTGTTTTGTTCGAAACTTAACTCACTGTTGAAGATAACACGCAGGTTGATATGGGTGCCATTAATATTTGGGTTAAGGGGATTGAGTAGTGGCTGGACTTCATTTTGGAGGTGCTCAGTGCCGATGATAAGAACCTCTGTTTCATCAGAGTTTAACTGCAGAACTTTTTGTTAATGATATTCTATTTATTAGCACAGCATGATTGATGGTGTTGAATGCTGCACTAAGGTCAAGGGTGGGGACACTTGTGCCAAACTGCTTCCATTTACACAGTGCTAGTAGTGTTTATCCACAGGACTGCATGGTAAATTTAAAGGTGTTATTAACTTTGATGACATATTTTATGTGTGTTATTTGGCATAAACAATTTCATCTGCAGCTCATTGTGGCTGTTTCTGATTGTACTGTTCCTCTCTGAAATATTTAAAACTGATTTACTGATAAAATAACAGAATATGTCCATATCTTGTTGTGTACATCAGTTGTTATTAAATTGTTATTGAAGAATTTCACTGCAAACAAAGCTCTGCTAATTTGACAAAAACATTTTATTTCATGTAGCTGCTTCACAATCAAAGTTGCTGCTTCCTGGTAGAAAGCTTTTAATGTGAAACAGCTACAGGAAATGAAATGCAGTGTGGCTGAAGGAAGTGATCAGTAAATAATAATAAGATCAGGAAAGTTAGTGTGAAAATAAACTTTAAACTACAGAGATTCAGTTACAAGTTACAAAAGTCTTGAGAACTGACACAGAGACAAAGTGTCAGTATGAAATGAAAAGAGATGAACTTCCTGTCTCCTGTGTTAAAGCTGGTTGTTGAAACATTAAATATGATCAGTTGTACTCACCCGTGTTTGGCAGAGACTCTGCTGTGTTGTTGAGAAAGACTTGATGAACTCAGTTTCATTTATATTTGGACAGAAGTGGAGAGACTCGACTGCAGCTCTGCCGTCCTCTGATTAATGTTTAGTTTCATTTCTGGAGAGTGACGTTGCAGCTTTTATCTTTCCAGTGTGGCTCCTCCTCTAACTGCAGCTCTGCTTTTGAGATTTTTTCCCTCCCTCTGATTTACAGTTTATTGTGAAATATCATGGAGCAAAGGTTGTTCTGTATGTAACAGGCAGGAGGAGTTAGACATGTGAAAATGTGTTGCTTAGCTTAATTATGCTATGAGGGTTGAAAGTCTGAGGTTTCTCACGAAGTGATCAAAAAACCCAAACACACCCTGATTTAGATTTAAAGTCAAAGTCTTGTACAGCCAAGCAATGAACTTTGTAAAATTTAATGCTGAGGTCCTTAAGTAAATAATAACTTATTTTCTCTGTTCTTTGAACCAAATGAAGAATCAGATAACAGAGTTTCCCACCACTAAAATCTCAGGTCTCTCAGTCTCTCAGATTGTTAATGAGCTGGCTAAGAGCTGGAGCGCTGAGTGATTGTTCACCTTGTTGTACCGATTGTCAGGCTGGAGAAGTGACACACAGGAGTGGAGCGGCTGATAAAGTGGAAAATAAATCTGAGGACGATGTGAAGTTGGCAAGTGTGGAGCGCTTTCAGACTCTATTCACTCTGCGAACAGGTGGGACAATAGGTGAGAAGACCAACTTTGGGGGAAATTTAAGCAGAGCAGGGACGTTTGTGAGAGTGATGTCATCACCGAACAGGTCATTGAGGGGAAGTGAGAGCCTGTTATAGCTATATGTAATCAAATGGAAGTTGCAGATGTTTTTTAATGTTTTCACACTCAGACTGACTCGAGAATCTTTTCATGGACTTGAGTTCAATTAACATGAAAATATGTTGGTTTTGTGAACGCTGTTGTAAAATCCAACAATCCAAAAAATATCCAACTAAACTACCTGTCAGGTTGGTCTGATATTTTACTCTCAAGACTTATATTTCTAAACAGAGGACCACAACATATAAATTAATTTTACTTTTTGCCTGTTCAGATTATTTGTTTCAGGGATTTTCAAGAAATCAGCTTGAAATTAAGATAATGAGACGTGGCTCCAGAAAATTCTTGTAACAAGATATTTTTTCTGGTAACTGTTAAAGACGAAGGAAATGGTGTCTCTTAGTAATAATGTCTCCTTGGTGAACATGAGTGTTTATCCTGTACATGACAGACAGTGTGTTCATGTATCAGCAGTGTTTGCTGTTTGGCAGCAGTAAAGTAACTTTGGGCTCATTGTTCCTTTGTGTTGTGCTCCATCTAGTGGTCGTTCTGTGTCATTAACAGTCAGCGGCTCACAGAGAAGCTTTTCCTTATTTTATAATCACATATTTACATATTTCTTTAAATTATAATTCGTTTTACCAGTTTTCAAACAAACAGGCCAAAGTGGAGAGCAACTAAACAGATAAAATAAGAAAAAACATTCATACATATATTCTATGAATCAACTGTAGTGCTGCAACTAATGATTGTTTGTGCTGACACTCAACAATCTTCGGAACAATACACATGGACAACAAAGCAAAACAGAGATATGAAAAAACAATTGTATTGCTGTTCGGCTGTTCAGGAAGTGCGTTCCACAGACGAGGGGCAGCCAAACAAAAGGCTCGATCACCCATGGTGCTGAGTTTAGCCCTGGTAAATACAGTAGAATTAATTTATTAGTATTTACACTGAACTTGTGGGATTCAATAAAATAATTAAATAAATAAAAAAGAACAAGATAAATACATTTTCTTTTCTTATATCAAATAAAGATGATTGTGCTTCTTGAATAAAGTGCTTAATGTTAGAAAAATAAATCCTTTTTACTTTCAAACTTTATCCATGAACTTTATTTCACATCTAATAACTTTATAACAAAACATCTCAACACATTAACTATTTGCTCTGTGTGTATCTCATTGCCAGTCGAGTCTCTCCGAGTGTCCGAATGCATGGATTTGATTGGCTTGCAATATCGGAGGATGCAGTTTCAGGATCGCATTTCTATAGGACCCTAAGTTTTTCTAATGAATTGGATGAGCCGTGTGTGTGTGTGTGTGTGTGTGTTTGTGTGTGTGTGTGTGTGAAATAAAACAATGGTGTGAAAAATGTGTATTCATAAAATATATATAAAAGAAACCTATATCTGGTAAATATCTGGTTGAGATCTCGTAACTGCAAAGAGAAAGAATACGATTCCATCTTTATTTTACCTGATAATGAGTTAATTATGCTAATTACACAAACATGCACATTTTAACAACCAAGTTAAATAAAGTATATTTTTAGCAGCTAAATGTTCCACTTTATTCACCAGCTGGTCCCTAATGTTGTCTATCAATCTATAACAGGTTTATTAAGACTTATTTATGGAAAACTGTCTAATGATCATTTTGATAAGAGTTTAAATTTAACCAGAGTAAATGTGTTTCAAAACGTGAAAATTATAAGCTTAAAGAGGCAAAAAAGCTCCATATAGCTGCAGAGTTACTGATTAGTCATGATGAGCAAACTCTTTAATATTACACAGTCACATGATCCATTGGTAACATAAAAGAATAACAAATGAAGTGCACATAAAACAAATGACGGACATCTGAGATTTTCCCGTTAGGTTTTATTTCTTTTTATTAAACATAAAGTAAAACATTAATGACAAACACAGATTACAAAAATCAATCCAGAATCAGTTTTATAAAGTAAAACAGGTGATTACTCAGTTTGATTGACAGGACAGATGATCAGAGGGGCGGAGTTTTTACCACCATCATTCTTACAGGGACTGAAGTATGGGTAGAGTTTCTCAGTGAAGGAGCAGCCAGTAAAGGAGTAGATAAGAGCTGCAGCATCTACGTCATAAAAGGAGACCAGACCTTCCTCATAATCCACAAACACCCCCACCTTCTGAGGCTGAGACTTCAGAGAGAGACAGACTGGAGGGCTATTACAAGCTCTGTACTCGTTTCCATTTCTCAACCTTATAGTCCAGAAACCTTCCTCAGGACTCAGTGTTATTTCTCCCTTCCTGTTGATCGACTCTCTGGCCACTCCTAAATTCCAGTCAGTCTTCTCTTTAACCTGAACCTCAAAGTAAAATCTGCCTGAAGACAAACCCTGCTTTCCTAACACACAGAGGCTGGGAGAAAATCTCTCTGGATTGTTTGGGAGATTCTTCTTCACATCACCACAGTTTACTTGTTTCCCATCATCAGACAGGATGAGTTTAGGATGTGCTGTATCAGGATCAAGAGTCACATTCACTGCATACTGCTGGACCCTCTTCAGCTCAACCTCAGCGAGCAGCTTCTTCATCTGTTTACTGAGCGTCTCCTCCAGCTGAGCCACAGCTTTCACCACAGTCCCCTCATATGATGGACGGATGCTGACCTCTGTCCAGTCTTTGGTGGGTGGAGCAGCTTTCAGGGACGGGAAGTTTTGGAGGAGGTGGAGGTGGTCTTCAGAGTGTGAGAGCTTCTCCACCTCAGAGCTTCTCTTCTTCAGCTCAGAGATTTCCTGTTCCAGCTCTTTGATGAAGCCTTCAGCCTGTTTCTCTGTTGTTCTTTGCTTCTCTTCAAACGTCTCAATGAGCTCATTCAGGCTTCTCTCAACAGACTTCATCAGAGCGGTGAAGACCTGAACACCTTCTGCTTTCTCTCTGTCTGCAGCTTCCTTACTGAGGTCAACTGAGTGTTTGATCTCTTGAATCTTCAGTCGTCTCTTCTGGATCATCTCCTGAATTTCAGCCTCTGTCTTCCCCAGCTCTGCCTTCTTTCCTTCATATTCTTCTTTCAGAGGAACAAAGTCATGTGTCTTGTGGTCTAAAACAGAGCAGAGCATGCAGACACATGTCTGGTCGGTCTTACAGAACAGCTCCAGAGGTTTATCGTGCTTCATACACATCCTGTCTTCCAGGTTCTCCACAGGGTTGATCAGCTGATGTCTTTTCAGACCTAAAGCTGTCAGATGAGGCTCCAGGTGAGTCTCACAGTAGGAAGTCAGACACACCAGACAGGACTTCAGGGCCTTCAGTTTGGTTCCAATACAGACGTCACAGGGAACTTCTCCTGGTTTGGCAGCTTGTTGCTCTGAGCTGCTGCTGCTGGCTTTCTGTTGAGCTTCCTGTCTGAACTGAAAAAACATCTCAGAGATCATTGTGTTGATGTAAAGCTCAGGTTTTGTGTTGAAAACCTTGTTACACATTGGACACAGGTACTGGTCATTCCTGTTCCAGTGGTCATTGATGCAGTTTTTGCAGAAGTTGTGTCCACATGGTGTACTGACTGGATCAGTGAACACATCCAGACAGATGGAGCACAGAAACTGATCTTCAGATCTCAGACAGCTGGCAGCAGACATATCTACACATGTAGAGAGAAAGAAGAGAAGGACGTTTCATTTATTTTCTTTAAAAAAACAACTGTGCTATCAAGTGTAGCATATGATATTAGGTAAACTGATTACAACCATATATAATGTGTTTCAATAATAATAATAACAACAATAATCATAATTATTATTATTTTATTTGTAAAGCATTCACAAATACAAAAGAAAATCAAAATTCAAGCACACAGCTAACAGTTTAAAATAAATCATCCAAAAAGGTAAAACAGGTGAAAACTATTCAAATAAATTCAAATTCAATACATTAGAGCTGTTTTAGGTCAAAAGAAAGCACAAAAAGGCAAAAGGGAAGTTGATATTACTGTGTCTTAGGCAAGATTTAAAGGAAGGGTTGGTAATCCTGTTCAGAAGCACTTTTTTGTTATACTGGGTGAAATGGTCCTTCTATTATCATAGGTATCAATACATTATGACTTAAGAAAAAAGAACGGAAAAAAATCAGACCTCTGTGACAGCCACAGGACTGATAAAACTCTGACCAATCCATGCTCTTCGCACCGAAAAGCAAAAACCAATCAGGTGCCTTCATGTCTAGTTCTGCATCCGCCCCCCTCTCTCCCTGCCTACTTCGCGCGTGCACAGTCTTCATCTGTCGCTGTTGTCGGTTTGTGGGGGCGTGGCTTGGACGGACTCACTGACGGGAGGGGGAGCAGTGGGGTGGAACTTAGAGGAGGCAGGAGGAGGTGCTATTTTCAAATCTTGCTAGCTCTCTTGCTAGCTTTCCAACACTACATACACTACCTTTAAAAGCAGAAACAGTGTCAGCACATCAAATTCTAACTGGAAGACAGTTAGATAAAGCTGAAGTGCCAGTAAAGCAAAATCTGGGTCAAACTTTGAGCTTAATCAGGACTCTGGCACACAGTGCCGGTCCTGGCCTCCCTGGGGCCCTATGCAAAATTCTGCTAAGGGGCCCTGACCCATGAGCCAGCTGCCATGTAAAACATTTATTTCATTTGCCACACAATTACACCTGATACACCAGTGTTCCCGCTTTAACATTTAAAAATCTACATTTAACCAATAGTCATTGCTGCAATCCATGTTTGCAATATCCTCCTTTAGTCCAAAGTTGTAACTAACTTAAGTTAACCTCGACTGAGAATAGATCATTCTCTTGTTTTAAAATGATGTGCTACTTATTTTTCTGCACTTCATATCAAATAAGCTTATTCTCCAGAGAACATATGTTGCTTGATGCAGCCTGAGTTTTACTTCTATTCAAGGTGCAAGCTTGCTGGTGGGTGCGCACAAATGCACCTTTCTTTCCAAGCTGCACTTCAGGAACAAACACAGTTGTTTGTTCACGTTCATTAAATAAATAGTGTATCCCCAACATAGACTGTATATAAGAAATGGACGTAACATCCGTGACGTCACCCATTGGTTTGTGGACTGCTGCTCGGAGGCCAATAGTATCAGATCTGAGCAGCGCCATCTTGAAAATTTCCGGCGCATGCTGGGAAAAATAAAATCATGGATTCTACTTATATGGGCATCAGGAGGAGCATGAGGCGCCCTCCTGAACCTGTGAACCAATCAACCTGTCAATCACGACGTAGCCACGCCCTAATGCATACCCTGCTTTATCGTAACATATAAAATCAGGGAGGCCAAAATGTCCCAAATGAACATCATACTGCATTGAAGAAGGCTTTAAACTAGCGATTGAGACCATAAACACATTTTGAAAACATTTACTGAGGTTAGAAATCAAGTGAGAAGTTGGTGAATTCTCCATTGACTTGTATAGAGACGGAAGTCCTTTTGACACCAAAACGGTCGCCCCCTGGTGGCCTTTTGATAGAATGCAGTTTTAAGTTACTTCCGCGTTGGCCTCATTTCAGAGGACCGGAACTCCCCGCCTGATCCCCAAGCAGTTTTGGACATTTTTTGCTCTCCTCACATTTTTACTCCAGTGTTGTTTTCGTCAACGATGACGATGACGAAATCATTTCGTTGACGCCACTTTTTTTCATGACGATAACGAGACGGTGACGAGATAAACATAGCTCTCTGATGACGAAAACATGACGAGACGTGTGTGAGTTTTCGTTGACGAGATGAGAATGGACGAAAATGTTAGTGGGTGATCTGTCAGACGTTTAAAATGCGTGACATTTCTGCTTATTGTGTGTGTCAATTAAAACCTAAAAAGTATCTGCTGCTGCCTACAGTCTATCCTTGTTTGGTCACGCCCACCACCTGGCGTGCAGCGCACAACGTGCTCAACAAGTCACACTGTTGTTACTCATCAGACAATGGACCATGATGGCGGCGGCAGTTTCAACACAGGGGCTCGGTGGTCGCAAACGTAGAGACTACATATGGGTGTATTTTAAATATAACCCAGCAGATAATAAAACAGAGTGTATTGTGAAGGAAGACGGTGACAAATGTGGCCACAAAGTAGGCGGAAAAAATACGACCAACCTTAAGCGGCACCTTAAGGCTCGCCACAAGGATATTTTTTTATATATTTTTAATACACAATCCTTAGATCAGAAATGTGCCGTTGGGTGGAAACCTTATATGTCTAAAACCATTCCTTTATTATTGTTATTATTTGTGAAAATAGCAGATCTGCAAGCTTACAATGTGTTGAACTTATAGATCTGCTGCTATTTTCACAACTTATGTGTGACACTGCCCAACAGCAATCTCCAATACTTATTGACCTAAATCAATTTGTTAAAAGACTATACTTATTTTTTCTTTTCTTTTTTTGACTAAAACTAGACTAAAACCCTTTTGAGTTTTCGTCGACTAAAACTATCACATATAGAAGTGACTAAAATGTGACTAAAACTAATAAGCATTTTAGTCCAAAAGACTAAGACTAAGACTAAATCTAAGATGCTTGTCAAAAACAACACTGTTTTACTCACTGTGGGTTCATTTTTCACTGCACATGTGTGTCCTGCACCTCTAGCAAACAGTACAATTGTGGCTACAACAAGTAGGAAGAACCCAAGATGTCTTATTGTGCGGTATAACACTGTTATAATGTAATAAATCATAAAAAATAGAAGCTGAATTTCTTGTATAAATTATTTTTTTGAAACCTACCAACAAAAACAACAACAACAACAGGAATCTCTACTTTGTTACAATGCAATACAAACTATTTACATTTTCCCTCTCTTCACCAATCATTTTTCAATTCTCTCTTTTTACTTTTTATACTATTACAGCAAATGTGAAGAAATTGTTCAGTTTCCAACATCAATGGGACATAAAAAGTGGGCATATGTGTATCTGTGAATGAATAAGTGGCAACTCAGCCTACTTGGACAGGGATTGAAAACACAAATACCTGCTTGTTGTTCCTGCAATTCACTCTGGGGTTGTTTTCTTTTCCTTTTTTCGTGGCCTGAGGGAAAGCTGCGCTTCATCTTGCCTACTGTTATCAGTAAATATGAGCACACTTTGTAACTCAGGTGCGGACTTGGCGGTGGGCGGGGCCTTTTCGGATGCGCGGGGCCCTACGCAGCCTGCGTAGTCTGCGTATAGGCTGGACCGGCTCTGCTGGAACAGCTAGCAGGCCAAACCCATCAGATCTAAGAGGCCTATTTAGAAAGAAAGGGGTTATCAGTTCACCAACATACTCTGGCATATGACCATGCAAAACTTTGTAGATCAAGAGTAAGTTTATAAAATGGATTCTAAAAGAAATAATAAACAGTTTGATTGTGGTGATGTGAGAAAAGGTCTTCATCAGAAGTCTGGCTGCAGAGTTCTGCAGCTAAACAAGGTGTTACAATAGTCCAGGCATGAGGAAATAAAAGCATGAATCATTTTCTCTGTATTTCTAAACGATAACATTGGTCTGATCTTGGAATTATTCCTGAGTTGGTGGAAACACGGTTGTACCAATTTCTTTGTTTTAATCAAAGCTGAACTCACTGTTGAAGATAACCTGCAGGTTTATAGCAATGCCCTTAATATTTAGGCAGAAAATTATATTCTATTTATTAGCAAAGCCTGATTGATGGTGTTGAATGCTGCGTTGAGGTCAAGGGTGGGGACACTTGTGCCAAAATGTGATCAAACTGCTTCCATTTAAACAGTGCTGGTAGTGTTTATCCACAGGACTGCATGGTAAATTTAAAGGTGTTATTAACTTTGGTGACATATTTTCTGTGCGCTGGATGGCACAAACCTTTTCATCTGCAGCTCATTGTGGCTGTTTCTGATTGTACTGTTCCTCTTTGAAATATTTAAAACTGATTTACTGATAAAATAACAAAATATGTCCATATCTTGTTGTGTACATCAGTTGTTATTAAAACTGTTATTGAAGAATTTCACTGTTAACTAAGCTCTGCTAACTTGACAAAAACATTTTATTTCCTGTAGCTGCTTCACAATAAAAGTTGCTGCTTCCTGGTAGAAAGCTTTTAATGTGAAACAACTACAGGAACTGAAATGCAGCGTGGCTGAAGGAATTGGTCAGTAAACAATAATAAGATCAGGAAAGTTAGTGTGATAATAAACTTCAAACTACAGAGATTCAGTTACAAGTTACAAAAGCAATGAGAACTGACACAGAGAGAGACAAAGTGTTAGTGTGGAATGAAAAGAGATGAACTTCCTGTCTCCTGTGTTAAAGCTGGTTGTTGAAACATGATCAGTTGTACTCACCAGTGTTTGGCAGAGACTCTGCTGTGTTGTTGAGAAAGACTTGATGAACTCAGTTTCATTTATATTTGGACAGAAGTGGAGAGACTCGACTGCAGCTCTGCTGTCCTCTGATTAATGTGAAGTTTAATTCTGGAGAGTAACGCTGCAGCTCTCTCTATTTCGAGTGTGGCTCCTCCTCTAACTGCAGCTCTGCTTGTAGCATAGACTGTATATAAAATGGACGTAACATTCGTGACGTCACCCATTGGTTTGTGGACTGCTGCTCGGAGGCCAATCGTATCGGATCTGAGAAGCGCCATCTTCAAAAATTTCAGGTGCATGCCGGGTAAAAAAAACACGGATTCTACTTATATGGGCATCAGGAGGGGCATGAGGCGCCCTCCTGAACCTGTGAACCAATCAACCTGTCAATCACGACGTAGCCACGCCCTAATGCATACCCTGCTTTATCGTCACATATAAAATCAGGGAGGCCAAAATGTCCCAAATGAACATCATACTGCATTGAAGAAGGCTTTAAACTAGCGATTGAGACCATAAACACATTTTTAAAACATTTACTGAGGTTAGAAATCAAGTGAGAAGTTGGTGAATTCTCCATTGACTTGTATAGAGACGGAAGTCCTTTTGACACCAAAACGGTCGCCCCCTGGTGGCCTTTTGATAGAATGCAGTTTTAAGTTACTTCAGCGTTCGCATCATTTCAGAGGACCGGAACTCCCCACCTGGTTTGTAGCTGGTTCACAATAAACGCCCTCTTCTGGTTCACTGCTGCAAAGCTTTTAATGTGAAATAGCTAGAGGAAATAGATTACATTGTATCTGTCAGAGGTGATAAATAAACAGTGATAAGATCAAGTGAGTCAGTGTTAAGCTTAATTCTTAACCACAGACATTCAATTGCAAAAGTCCTGAGAACTGTTGGATGTACTGATTTTGTGTAAAAACGTCTTCAGTTATATTTTCACCAATCTCACAAGTGTCAGTATGAAAGGAAAAGAGATGAACTGTGTTAAAGCTGTTTGTTGAAACATTCAACATGATCAGGTGTACTCAGCAGTGTTTGGCAGAGACTCTGCTTTTCATTTCATTTCTGGAGAATGAGACACTGAGCCTGTCTGTCATGTTTTTTCCAGTGCTGCTCCTCCTCTTACTGCAGTAATAAAAAATAGTTACCAGCAGTTATCTCAGCTGTAAGTTGTTTTAGACTTTATCAACAGGGGTCAACTAAGGAGCGCTTCTTGGTTTAAGATGCTGTGAACAGTGGCAATGAGCACACTATTTGTTTATATAGTTAAGGACCCAAGAAATGCTTTGAGCAGGACACAGACTTATCATTTCTAACAGTCATATCACTAAGCTATATGACCTTTATGTTGTAAGGAAATATGAAAGTCAAACAAATTTTAGCATGAATCCTTTATTCAAAAAACAAAACAAAACAACAACTTTGATGCAGTAATGTGAAGCTGTCAATAGGGAGAGTTACAGCCAAAAACCCACAATCATAATTCCAATGTTTGTGCATTAAAATAACAGACCCAGTTTAGTTTAGAGAGATTAAATTATCACAATCAATCAATTACACCCTGTAAAATTCTGTATATAAGAAATGGACGTAACATCCGTGACGTCACCCATTGGTTTGTGGACTGCCGCTCGGAGGCGCCCTCCTGAACCTGTGAACCAATCAACCTGTCAATCACGACGTAGCCACGCCCTAATGCATACCCTGCTTTATCATCACATATAAAATCAGGGAGGCCAAAATTTCACAAATGAACATCATACTGCATTGAAGAAGTCTTTAAACTAGCGATTGAGACCATAAACACATTTTGAAAACGTTTACTGAGGTTAGAAATCAAGTGAGAAGTTGGTGAATTCTCCATTGACTTGTATAGAGACGGAAGTCCTTTTGACACCAAAACGGTCGCCCCCTGGTGGCCTTTTGATAGAATGCAGTTTTAAGTTACTTCCGCGTTGGCCTCATTTCAGAGGACCGGAATTCCCCGCCTGGTAAAATTACAACACATATTCTGTTTAATCTTGCTTTAATCTTACTCTACAATGAAGCTTTATGACACAGTGAAAATATTCACACTTTGTTTTCTGTGATTCCACATTTTTTTATTCTTGATTTCAATTTGATTCAATTAATTTATGTTCTACACTTACTCTTTCTATTAGTCATCAGTGAAGCGTTTTCAACTGCACTAACCTGTATGTTAGGTGAAGTTTGACTGATTGATTGATTGATCTTACTTTGTATTGATAGTTTTTCCCAGTTTGCACAATGCACAGTATATGACTCTGACTATGCGTATTCATCATCATTCATCAAAAACAATCATTTGAAATAAAACAAGCAATTACTCAGTGTTATTAACAGGACAGATGACCAGAGGGGCGGAGTTTCTACCATCATCGGTAGGACAGGGATTGAAGTATGGGTAGAGTTTCTCAGTGAAGGAGCAGCCAGTAAAGGAGCAAATAAGATCTGCAGCATTTACATCATGAAAGGAGACCACACCCTCCTCATAATCCACAAACACCCCCACCTTCTGAGGACGAAACTTCAGAGAGAGACGGACTGGAGGGCTTGTATTTGCACTGTACTCACTTCTGTTTCTCAAACAAATAGTCCAGTAACCATCATGGGGGCTGAGTGGAATGTTTTCTTTCCTGTTGATCGACTCTCTGGCCACTCCTAAAGTCCATTTAGTCTTCCCTTTAACCTGAACCTCAAAGTAAAATCTGCCTGAAGACAAACTCTGCTTTCCTAACACACAACAACAATTAGAAAATCTCTCTGGGTTGTCTGGGAGATTCTTCTTCAAATCACCATGATGTACTTGTTTCCCATCATCAGACAGGATGAGTTTAGGATTTGCTGTATCAGGATCAAGAGTCACATCCACTGCATACTGCTGGACCCTCTTCAGCTCAGCCTCAAACAGCTTCTTCATCTGTTTTCTGAGAGTCATCTCCAGCTGAGCCACAGCTATCACCACAGTCCCCTCATACGATGGACGGATGCTGACCTCTGTCCAGTCTTTGGTGGGTGGAGCAGCTTTCAGGGACAGGAAGTTTTGGAGGAGGTGGAGGTGGTCTTCAGAGTGTGAGAGCTTCTCCACCTCAGAGCTTCTCTTCTTCAGCTCAGAGATTTCCTGTTCCAGCTCTTTGATGAAGTCTTCAGCCTGTTTCTCTGTTGTTCTTTGCTTCTCTTCAATCGTCTCAATGAGCTCATTCAGGCTTCTCTCAACAGACCCCATCAGAGCGGTGAAGACCTGAACACCTTCTGCTTTCTCTCTGTCTGCAGCTTCCTCACTGAGGTCAACTGAGTGTTTGATCTCTTGAATTTTCAGTCGTCTCTTCTGGATCATCTCCTGAAATTCAGCTTCTGTCTTCCCCAGCTCTGCCTTCTTTCCTTCATATTCTTCTTTCAGAGGAACAAACTCATGTGTCTTGTGGTCTAAAACAGAGCAGAGCACGCAGACACATGTCTGGTCGGTCTTACAGAACAGCTCCAGAGGTTTATCGTGCTTCATACACATCCTGTCTTCCAGGTTCTCCACAGGGTTGATCAGCTGATGTCTTTTCAGGCCTGACATTGTCAGATGATGCTCTAGGTGAGTCTCACAGTAGGAGGTCAGACACGCCAGACAGGACTTCAGGGCCTTCAGTTTGGTTCCAGTACAGACGTCACAGGGAACTTCTCCTGGTTTGGCAGCTTGTTGCTCTGAGCTGCTGCTGCTGGCTTTCTGTTGAGCTTCCTGTCTGAACTGAGAAACCATCTCAGAGAGCAATGTGTTGATGTGAAGTTCAGGTTTTGTGTAGAAAACCGTGTTACACATTGGACACAGGTACTGGACATTACTGTTCCAGTGTTCATTGATGCAGTTTTTGCAGAAGTTGTGTCCACATGGTGTGGTGACTGGATCAGTGAACACATCCAGACAGATGCAGCACAGAAACTGATCTTCAGATCTCAGACAGCTGGCAGCAGACATATCTACACATGTAGAGTGAAAAACAAAATTCACATTATGTTTAAGATAAAATTTCAATCATTTGTTCAAAAAGCAACAACAATAATTACTGTTTTATGAAGTATAACATGTAATATTAGGTAATGTAATTTTAAATCATTTTTTCCCTGTTTTCAGTTGGGATGGGAACACGTGAATGGAGCCAAGAGTGACTGTGGTAATTTAAGTCATGCTGGCAAGTTTAAACAGTTAACCACAAGAATGCAAAGCAGGTTTAAAGGTATTGTTTACTTTGATGACATGTTTTATTTGTGCTTGTTTGGACAAACCTCAAAAAGAGACTCATCTGCAGCTCTTCATCTAACACATCATTGTGGCTGTTTCTGTTGGTACTAATCCTCCATAAAACCTTTCAAACTGAATCACTGACAACACAGCATTGATTATGACCATATATTGTTGTGTACCAACAATATATGAAGAATCTCACTGCTAACAAAGGTCTGCTCACTTGGTGACAAAACACATTTTATTTTCTCAAACTGTTTCAGAATTGAAGCTGCTGCTGGTCGGTGGAAAGCTTTTATATGAAAGTGTGAAAGAGCAAGAGGAAATGAAATGAAGTATGATTGTAGGATGTGATCAGTAAATAGTAATAATATCGAGAAAGTAGGAATTAAGTTAAACTACAGACCATTGGATTAGGTTAAAGATTACAAAAGCCCAGAGAACTGACACAGAGAGACCATAACCAATTCAATTCATACCAATTTTTTCTTTAACTAAATTTTCACCAATCTTACAAGCGTCAGTATTAAATGAAAAGAAATGAACTTCCTGTCTCCTGTGTTAAAGCTGGTTGTTGAAACATTAAATATGATCAGTTGTACTCACCAGTGTTTGGCAGAGACTCTGCTGTGTTGTTGAGAAAGACTTGATGAACTCAGTTTAATTTATATTTGGACAGAAGTGGAGAGACTCGACTGCAGCTCTGCTGTCCTCTGATTAACTTTCAATTTCATTTCTGGAAAATGACACTAAACCTGCATGTCAGGTTTTTTCCAATGCTGCTCCTCCTCTTACTGCAGTTAAACCTTTGAAGTTTTTACAGAAATGTCACCCCTTTTGTTTATCATGCATTTCATTTCTAAAGGTTACCAAAAGATTCACAGACATAAATGAAATACTAAAGGATTGAAAAGCTGTTTACTAATCCAGTAATTTTTCTTTTAAATTAAATCGGGTCATAAATGTAAATGGAAGTAAGACAAACCGTTTGCTCTTACAACCTGAATAAATCACTTTTGGTTTGTTATAACTCATGCAGAATTATGAACCATAGTAAAATAGTTATTACCATTACTGGGAAATACAGATAGCAGTTATATCAAGGTATTCTAGGCTATCACTAAAGTGTCTATTTTAAACATGTTCATTTACGTCATATAGCATTTGGTAAATTCTCTCAGTGTACAGTGGACAGATGAAATAGAAAAATATGATACAATCACAAAATCGTTTATTAAAACCAAAACATATATACATAAGTTAAATGTCCCATGTGCTAGCACAACGTCTACAAACAGGGCTTGATGTGCAAAATCCAAACTTGAACACAGTGCATGCTTTACAAAATAGAAAGTGCATGCTTAAAAAAATACTATATACTGATATACTATAAATATATACAAAATGCACATTTACAAAAACCAAGATGTACACATAATACGTCACCTACACCGAGCACGCCAAGAGGAAGACCGTGACCGCCATGGACGTGGTTTACGCTCTGAAGAGATTCGGCTTCGGAGGTTAAATCTGACCCACTGATACTGAAACCCAAAGGCTCTTTTAAGAGCCACCCACTTCCTCTGAGAGTTATCCTGTTGTGTTATTAAACTACATATTTGAACATTAACTTGAATATGCGTACACTCCTCAACGCCTTCTATCAAAACGTAACTAACTTGCTGTAAAGAAAAGGCAGGGTTTGTGAATGAAATTCACGACATGTTACAGAACATCATAATAAAGACCACAATGTAAGTGTAGCAAAACTTAGCTGTAATCTTAGTGTTCAGAAGTTCATCCAGTTTCAGCACTAGCATCCCCCTTTAAACCACTCAGTTTACAGACAGTCTACTGCTGTGCACATAGTGTGCATGTGCAGACAGCAACAGGAAGTTCTGAACCAATCAATGCCTCTGCTCAGCTGCCTGTAAACTCACTGTAAAATCTTTGCTGTATTGTTATATATCATGTACTGTGAATTTCATACATGTTTGGACCCCAGGAAGAATGACTGCAGCTAATTCTTATAAACTAAACGCCAGTAACACATATCATGGCTTCTTCAATCTCCAATATGATTCTGGACAGACCAATGTGATCCTTATGTTTCCCCAGTTGTATTGAAACCTGCAGTCAGATCAAGTAGGTTAATACTAATATAAGTGGACATGATTATCATCAAGTTTAAAGATCCTCATAGCTCAGTGTAAAAGCTTTCATGGATGAGTTCACTTGAATTAATTAAGTCATTTTCTCTGATTCTATTATTAAATATTTTTATCATGTGATGAAAGTGTTGTTATATTTGTGTCCAGAGTGAGATCAGACAGATTAACTGTTTCATTACAAACACACAAATTCAACTGAGGGTATTATTCCTTGATTTTCTGCCTGACTGTTTCTGTACTGTTCTCTCAATCTGTTTTACTTCCAAAGTCTTAACATAGATAAACAGCCAGCCAAACTCCTTTTCAAGAGCCAGGAAGTGAGCGTGCTTGCTCCTTTATTGACTTTGTACACAGCAGATAAGTCAGGATGACAGCACTGAAACTAGAAAAGAAAGATACAAAAAATGACTTGATGGACTGCTATGTAAACATGTTAACATTTACAAAAACCAAGCGGTACACATAATCCGTTTGTCCAGCCCTGGGGTAGGGGAAATTGTTCATGTGCGATTGTTCACGGCCTGGACAAGCTGGCCCAGCATTCCAAGGAATGCTTCATTAAATGAAGCAGTCTGTGCGCTCTCCTGACGCCTCAACTCAGCTTCCTGCTCCCTTCCTTTTCGAGCTTCCTCCAAGAGCAACTGAATATGGCGTTCACGCTGGGCCCGGTTCAGCTCCTGCTGTTCCAAATCTTCACCGTGAATAGATAGATGAGATAGATTAGATACTGGGAAATGACAGTGTAGCAGCAGCATTACACGGACACATAGTGGCGATACATATACTACGATATACTAAATACGGTAACTATACATACTAAAATAGCAAAATATAAACATAAACAATAGGCTATACATAGTGAAATAGCAAAATGTCACTGAGTACAGTGATATTTTTCTTTTTTTTAATTTCTCTCTCTTTCTATGTTTCTGTACCTTGTTTTTATTATTAGTGTGTGTGTGTGTGTGTTTACTATGATTGGGTTTTATTTTTATTTCTCAAATTCCATGTTTTTTTTCTGTTAAATGTTTGTTTTATGTAAAGCACATTGAGTTGCCACTGTGTATGAAATGCTCTATATAAATAAAACTGCCTTGCCTTTCCTTACAGCCATATCCTGTGTGAACAGGCTCCTTTTTCTTTTGCCTAGACAACAATGAAGAAAGGTAAAAAATAGGAGGTGGTTAACCACAGCAATTTTGAAAAAAAATATTGGGGATATACATTTGGAACTAAAGGCTACATGATGTGAAACTTCGTTATTACTACGTACCAGTGATAACACGGTGAGTGCTGGACGTTGACCCTAACCCTTGATATGTTGACTTTATGTTTTGTTGTCAGAAGCGAATACTTTTAAGCAGAGCAAGGAGTTAGCATTCATTGCTAACTAGCTAGCTTATTGTGTCTGCACACGTGAGACAACGATGTTACTTTTAAACGAAGTTAAGAGTCAAAATACCGCTTTCCACCAACGGGACTACACTACTGACTAAACACAAAAAACACTTACCATCTTTCATCATGGCTCCCAGCACAGTCGTGGCACCCTCCCTCCCGTTGCTCGCCGGTCGGTGACCATAAATAGCGTCCATTTGATCGAACCACTTCCACGTCTTGCGGTCCGACCCACCCCGGCCGTTGTGGTCCTTTATTGCCCGATAGTCGCTCTTGAATTTTTTAAGTTTCTCCCGGCACTGTTTCATTGACCGGTGGTATCCGTGAGCGGCTAACAACTGGGCGACCTCCTGATAAACCCTCGCATTCCGGGTCGCTCCATTGAGCTCTCGCTGGATCCTCTCTTCTGCCACGACACACAGAAACGTCTGCACCTCATCAAATGACCACGGTATACTTTTAGACTCCATGTTACCTTCTAGCTTCTAACACGCGTGAAGAAAAGTCGCTGTAACTAAATGTTTCCGGTAAACATGGCGGGGTTTTGATTTTCTGTAGGACGTCGCGCTTCCAGTGACGACACTCTCTGACCAATCAGCGGCCAGCAGTGTGTCGACGTCACATTTTAGTACCGGCGTGGCTCGCTTGGAACCAGGCGGCGAGTTAAAACTGCATTCTATCAAAAGGCCACCAGGGGGCGACCGTTTTGGTTTCAAAAGGACTTCCGTCTCTATACAAGTCAATGGAGAATTCACCAACTTCTCACTTTATAAATTTATAATTTCAGTAAACCTCAGTAAACGTTTTCAAAATGTGTTTATGTTCTCAATCGCTAGTTTAAAGCCTTCTTCAAAGCAGTATGATGTTCATTTGGGACATTTTGGCCTCCCTGATTTTATATTTGACGATAAAGCAGGGTATGCATTAGGGCGTGGCTATGTCGTGATTGACAGGTTGATTGGTTCACAGGTTCAACAGATTCAATTCATGACAATTGAAAGTGAATGAAAAATCATACTTTAAAAAAAAATTTTTTATTAAGAGTATAACAAATTACAAGTCAAGCAGAATTTAATACAAAGTCAACTTTTTTCTGAACATTTCATTGTTTGTCTCATAAAATATACATCTCTTAACTTGTTTCACAAATTTACATCAGTGCCACATGGGGAAAAAAGAAACTTAAATCAGCCTCTTTTCTCGTTAGTATCAAATCAATACATTGTCAACTTGGGCTTTGGGAGATTGTTGGAGGCACTTTTGGGGGAATTTTTTGCAGGTCGTACCGAACACTAGTGCCTCTTTTGAAACTCAAGAAAGCTGATTGGCCAAAGTAAAGTGGTCAAAATGATATCTAGCTCATTGTGAGGATTTTCTAAAAAATCACACATAAATAAAAAATAACAATACATTTGAAAAGTAAAGCACAAATAAATGAACAATAATAAAATGTGATTCCATATGTTCAATAGGAAAATAAATGGAACAACTTGTGTTATAATAGTTTGGAATGATGTGACACTACTGGAGACACAATTTTTTTTATCAGAAAGATTTAGAGTTTCTTCAACCACAATTGTCATTTAAAAGTACAAAAAAATCACAACTATTACACATACTATTATGTATATGTGAGTTATTTGGATTTTTAGAAAGTTGATCCACATAAGGTGTTTGTAATAATGGACCCAGTGGAGACCTTAGCGGATCAATATTACATACATAATCAATGTTTTTGCACCACTCAGCAGCCAACCAATCAGATACAACCAATCAAGATAAAGATGTATAAAGAATAAAGCAAGAACCACATGACTGATAATCTGAAAATATAATACAATTTATTTTACCCATGAATGTATATATTTGATGTAAAGGTAGGACCACGTTATTTTTGTGCACATCCCAGGTTGTACATTTTGTGTTTTAAGTAGTAAATAAATGATTAACTTCATTTAAATCACGAAGATAAAACAAATCAAGTGCAGCTGAATTTAACAATAAAAAATCAAGTAGTGCAAACATACAGTAAGTAGGAATTCATCTACAGTATTTTCTCCATGAAATAAAACAATTTCTCTTACAAAAGCCATAAAAAGAGCCATAAAAAGATGAACTTGTCCCTATATTTATTGTAAATGTATGTACAGCTGTACGCATATAAAACTAAGCAAATCTCACTTTAGAAAAATTAAAACAAAAGCTATTTTCTCAAACAGGCTGAGAAAAGGTCTTTCAGGAAAACACATTTTTGTGGCAAATGGTAGCGGGTTAATAGGAATTAGTTAATTATCAATACGGTTACATCTATACATTGTTGGGTCGACAATTCTCAATAGTCATGCTTTCTCTCGGAGTGTGTTTATAATGTGTCTTCTCCTCTGTAGGTGTCTATGTGTGTGTCTCAATGTAAACATATAGTGACTATATCCACATCGTTTGACTCCACCAGATGTGGGTATCCTCCCAAGATAACAGCCCTTGACAGGCATCACAAGACATTTGACCTCAACCTACATGCCAGTGATCCTCATAATTATAATTAGGTGTCAATAGATGTGCTTCTTGCAAATATACCATTGAAAGGATAGTTAACAGTAACTGGAACACCTAGAAAGAGCAAATAAGGAACCTAACAATTCCAATTACTTTAATCATGCCATTGCAGAACCATGGTTATGTATACTGGCTCACTGCTTGGCTTACTAAAATATTGAAAATGAAGCAATCACTGATACCATACATGTGTACCTTCTCTGCTGTCAAAATGTAAATGTTACCTGCCTGTCTTATCAATATAACATGAGCTACAGTTCAAGGAGTGAGAGCATTAACTGAATATGCTAATTGGAAAAAATATATATATATATTCTAGTCTGGGTTCACAAACTGTGTTATGGATATCGAAGTTATAATGACTCAACAAGTTTGGAGCAAAGTTACTGAAACAGAACTGTAGATAACTGATATAATGTAAATGGCCTGAATTGTATTGACTGTGGAACTGGGGATCTGGACAAAAACTACTGGGAATTTTCACACAAATCCTGTCATAAAATTACTTCCTGTTTTGACTTGGGAAGGGGAAATGTTTAAACACAAGCTCAATCTGAGTCCACACCCATGTTTGTTATATTGTGCAATGCTGAATCTCTTTTTAGAAAAGTCATCAGTCTACTTAGTGATTGAGTTGAGATATAATCAGAGGGTTGGAGTTTTTACCATCATCATTAAGGCCAGGACTGAAGTATGGGTATAGTTTCTCAGTGAAGGAGCAGCCAGTAAAGGAGTAGATCAGAGCTGCAGCATCTACGTCACAAAAGGAGACCAGACCCTCCTCATAATCTACAAACACCCCCACCTTCTGAGGACGAGACTTCAGAGAAAGATTGACCAAAGGGTCATCAAGAGCTTTGTGCTCATTTTTGTTCCTTAAACATATAGTCCAGAAACCATCTTCAGGACTCAGAGTGAGTCCTTTCCTGTTGATCGACTCTCTGGCCACTCCTAAATCCCAGCCAGTCTTCTCTTTAACCTGAACCTCAAAGTAAAATCTGCCTGAAGACAAACTCTGCTTTCCTAACACACTCACACAATAAGAAAATCTCTCTGGGTTGTCTGGGAGATTCTTCTTCTTCACATCACCACAGTAAACTTGTTTCCCATCATCAGACAAGATGACTCCAGGATGTGCTGTATCAGGATCAAGAGTCACATCCACTGCATACTGCTGGACCCTCTTCAGCTCAGCCTCAATCAGCTTCTTCATCTGTTTACTGAGCGTCTCCTCCAGCTGAACCACAGCTTTCACCACAGTCCCCTCATATGATGGACGGACGCTGAGTTCTGTCCAGTCTTTGGTGGGTGGAGCAGCTTTCAGGGACGGGAAGTTTTGGAGGAGGTGGAGGTGGTCTTCAGAGTGTGAGAGCTTCTCCACCTCAGAGCTTCTCTTCTTCAGCTCAGAGATTTCCTGTTCCAGCTCTTTGATGAAGTCTTCAGCCTGTTTCTCTGTTGTTCTTTGCTTCTCTTCAATCGTCTCAATGAACTTATTCAGGCTTCTCTCAACAGACTCCTTCAGAGTGGTGAAGACCTGAACACCTTCTGCTTTCTCTCTGTCTGCAGCTTCCTCACTGAGGTCAACTGAGTGTTTGATCTCTTCAATCTTCAGTCGTCTCTTCTGGATCATCTCCTGAATTTCAGCCTCTGTCTTCCCCAGCTCTGCCTTCTTTCCTTCATATTCTTCTTTCAGAGGAACAAAGTCATGTGTCTTGTGGTCTAAAACAGAGCAGAGCATGCAGACACATGTCTGGTCGGTCTTACAGAACAGCTCCAGAGGTTTATCGTGCTTCATACACATCCTGTCTTCCAGGTTCTTCACAGGGACGATCAGCTGATGTCTTTTCAGACCTAAAGCTGTCAGATGAGGCTCCAGGTGAGTCTCACAGTAGGAGGTCAGACACACCAGACAGGACTTCAGGGCCTTCAGTTTGGTTCCAGTACAGACGTCACAGGGAACTTCTCCTGGTTTGGCAGCTTGTTGCTCTGAGCTGCTGCTGCTGGCTTTCTGTTGAGCTTCCTGTCTGAACTGAGAAACCATCTCAGAGATGAAAGTGTTGATGTGAAGTTCAGGTCTTGTGTAGAAAACCTTTTTACACATTGGACACAGGTACTGGTCATTACTGTTCCAGTGTTCATTGATGCAGTTTTTGCAGAAGTTGTGTCCACATGATGTGGTGACTGGATCAGTGAACACATCCAGACAGATGGAGCACAGAAACTGATCTTCAGATCTCAGACAGCTGGCAGCAGACATATCTGCATAATGAGAGACAAGGGGAAAGAGTGAAAAAAAGCATAATACAATGTTTTGGGGCTGCATTGCTGCGTCTGCACAAGGTGCCTTGAATCTGTGCAGGGTATAATGAAATCTCAAGACTACTGACGCATTCTGGAGAGAAATGTATTGCCCAGTGTCAGAAAGCTCCATCTCAGTTGCAGGCCACAGATTTTCAACAGGATAATGACCCAAAACACACACCTAAAAGCTCCCAAGAATGGCTTAGAACAAAACATTGGTCTATTCTGAAGTGGCCTTCTATGAGCCCTGATCTGAATACTATTGAACATCTATGGAAAGAGCTGAAACATGCAGTCTGGAGACGGTACCCTTCAAACCTGAGACAACTGGAGCCGTGTGCTCAGGAAGAATGAGCCAAACTACCTGCAGACAGGTGCAGAAGTCTCATTAAGGGCTACAGAAATCGCTTGTTTGCAGTGATTCCCTCTAAAGGTTGTGCAACAAAATATTAGGTTAAAGGTCCCCTCATTTTTTTTCCCATGTCATTTTCACTTGCCTTATTATTTAAATGTTTTTGTTAAATCAAAAATCAAAAACAATGTCTGAATTTTATTTAATATGGAATAAACAATGATGGATGCCAATGTCAAGTTATTTCAGAGAAAATTGTAGGTTCTTCTATTTTCATGGAAGGATACCAACACATTTGCCCATGTCTGTACCAGTATAAAAGATACAACTACTTAAGCCATTGGACACTATGTCTGTAATTTATCTTATTGGATAAGACTCAACATTTTTTAGCATGTATCATTTTATTTGTCTCCCCATATATCCCGAAAGGTCCTTATGATAAAAAATGTCTGTTATTCCTGCTACTTCTTGTTTTGTGCCCCATAACAACATTATGTCTACAGCCTTGTATTTAATGTATTGATATTTTAAAATGGTTCAACTTTAATTGATTTGTTATATCTTGACAATTCCAAATCTATCACCATTACGGGAATACCAAGACTTATTTTATGTTTGCCCATTATTACATGATTGTACCTGAGACTATCTTTTTAAGTCATTATAAATACAGAACGATTACACCATTATTAATATACTATTTAACATATTAAATAAGGTTTAGTGCACTGTTAAAAAAAAGTCATTTGACAAGTGTCACCATGAAATCTTTCTGCTCTCTTGTCATGGTCCTTTCACAGTCCAGTCTGGCCTCATTGCATTTTCTGGGTTTTGGTTGTCTGTCTGCTCTGTGTGTCCCTCCTGTGTTCCTGTACTCCTCCCCAGCCTGCTTTAACCTCCCGAACTGGAACAGTCCCCTTTATTCCCCCGTTAGTCCTGTCTATATTTAAGTCCAGTTTTTAGCTCAGTCTTTTTCAGGAATTATCGGTTCTCTTCCTGAACTACAATCCAACTTTTAGTAGAGAGAGTAAAGAGCTACAGATACACAGTAAATATCAGCTGTACTCACCAGTGTTTGAGAGAGGCTGCTGTGTTGTTGATAAAAAATTGATGAACTTTGACTTTTTTCTTTCAGACAGAAACAGAGAGACCAGTCCTGACTGCAGCTCTACTGTCACTCTGACAGACTTTTAGTTTGGCCTGTCTTCATAATGTTGCTCCGCCTGTTTTTGTTGGGGAGGTTTGTTGGACTATTTCAGGTTTTTACATCATTATAGTGACATGGTTTAGACACAACATGAATTTTAATATTTACTGAGCAAAGCACCAAACACATCTGACTATTGTGACTTTTTTTCTACTCTTTTTTTAAATAGCAAATCACAGAACAAACATTTTTTTAAATAAGATTGGTTCATGCAATACAAGCATATATTAGTGACGATTGCAAGGTAAGGCCAATAGCAGTGTCATCATCGGTCGAAGTTCAGTTTGGCTTCATTATAGTCTGGTCAGTTTTATTTGATCAAACCAACAGCTCTTTGTGTTTTGCCAAAACCATATTTTGGCTTCCTTGGCTGTGACTCGTGACTAAACCTTGTGGCAAAAACACAAAAACAGGAAGCGAGCCTTTGTTTTTTTTTGTTTTTTTGGTTGTTGTTTTTTTTAGAGTTTAACATGTTCTCATGATTATTAAAGGCACATCATTTGATTCAGATATAACAAAGAGCAGCTGCACCATCATAATTCAGGATTGGATGGAAACCCTTCAAAGGAATTGAAAGTTATTTTAATACAAGTAATCTCAACTCACTTCCAGTCATCAGTTTTTTTCAGCGCTGTCAGGCTCACGTGTCAACAGATCCATCTCCATGACAACTGAGCAAATGTCATTCACCAATGAGGATGGTATGATAGGTTGGAGGCTTTATTTGTGGATTTGAAGAAGTGAATGTTACTGGGGTTTTTTAGGGTTTTTTATATAAACCTCCCATCAGCTACTGTTTGCACTTTTTTCAACATATACTTTCCCTTTTTTTCTGTTTTTGAGGAACAAACAATGCATGCTGTATTTTACGATGGAGTATTAGGGCCAGGCAAAAAAAAAAGAAATGAAATCAACTTACTGCAGAGGCTTGACCACAGTACCGCAGGATCAAACCAAGTTAGTAGAGCGACTGTCTGCCAGCAGCTGGAGTTTGAAGGTCTTTGGAGTGTGAAAGTGGTGCAACTGTATTTGTAACTGATAAATGTATCATATCAATAACCTAAAGCCTATTCATTCTCCTCTTTTCTTTTTTTTGTGCCTGTTTTTTTTTTCTTGTGCCGGACTTCTTCCTCTTTTTTTTCTTCTTGTGCCTGGCTTTTTTTTCTTTTCTTTTTTTTGCCTGGCCCTAATACTCCGTCGTAGTATTTTGCCATTTTCATATTTTTTTACTGAGTCTTCTCTTGCAGGCTGCTTCCATATTAAACTATCTTCCAAACAGATGAATATAAATATCTCTGTATCTAATGCAGCTTAAAAAGCCTCTGTAGCCACTAACAGCCTTCATTAGTGTACCAATGAGGGTTGTTAGTGCCACAGTGGAGGCTAAAGGCCTTACACTGTGGTGCTTGTGGTTTAAGGCTCAACTTTTATATCAACATTTATATTCTATATCTCTATTATGGGTGGAAAACAATTATTTTGGTGGTATTTAATGATTTGTTTATTTCAGACAACTTAGACTTCAATGTTAGTGTGATGCTGACGGACCAAAACTGAGCCAGATGGATCATGAATGTTGGACTTTATTGGTCTCACAAGGAGGTCAGAAACATGACTCCAAATGTCTGCTGGATGTGTAAATAGGCAACTATAACTACACAATTTTTCAAGTGTGTTTTAAAAAAACAATTAGTAATCATTCCTCCTGTTCATACTGACTAGATCTCCTTCAAATGTCCTTTCAATGTAAAGTGATGGAGGACAGTATCCACAGTGTGTCCACACAGTCATTTAAATTTAAATTAATTTTGATGCTTCTATTCACATGATGTGTATCTAATGAAGTACTCAGTTGGTATCAGTATCACTTTAAGGTACTTGGATTGGTACTGGTATCATAATTTTTTTAACGATACCCAGCCCTACTTGAGACAGTAGACAATAGGTCTACATATGGGCTACTGGGTGCCTTACTTTCCTATCCATCTATCTATCTATCTATCTATCTATCTATCTATCTATCTATCTATCTATCTATCTATCTATCTATCTATCTATCTATCTATCTATCTATCTATCTATCTATCTATCTATCTATCTATCTATCTATCTATCTATCTATCTATCTATCCATCCATCCATCCATCCATCCATCCATCCATCCATCCATCCCTCCCTCCCTCCCTCCATCCATCCATCCATCCATCCATCCATCCATCCATCCATCCATCCATCCATCCATCCATCCATCCATCCATCCATCCATCCATCCATCCATCCATCCATCCATCTATCTATCTATCTATCTATCTATCTATCTATCTATCTATCTATCTATCTATCTATCTATCTATCTATCTATCTATCTATCTATCTATCTATCTATCTATCTATCTATCTATCTATCTATCTATCTATCTATCTATCCATCTATCTATCCATCCATCCATCCATCCATCCTTCTATCTATCCATCCATCCATCCATCCATCCATCCATCCATCTATCTATCTATCTATCTATCTATCTATCTATCTATCTATCTATCTATCTATCTATCTATCTATCTATCTATCTATCTATCTATCTATCTATCTATCTATCTATCTATCTATCTATCTATCTATCTATCTATCTATCTATCTATCTATCTATCTATCTATCTATCTATCTAATCCTCGATACTAATAAATGGATTTAATCTTCAGTCCACACTCTGGAGCAGTAGATGGCGCTAATGGGCATAATGTGCTGGCTGACAATCACCATTAAATAACCACGAAGAAGAGATTCAACTTTTATTCAGAAGGACTCAGAGCAGAAGCGGAAGTTGTGTTGCTTCCTGTGTGTTAGTTAACTTGACATTAGATTGCAGGCAGGAGGAAGCTGCTTCTGCTGCTGTTGCTGCTGCTGTTGTTTCAGGGATATTAAAACATGGACAGTCAAGGGAGGAAAGTCGTGGTTTGTGACAATGGAACCGGGGTAAGTTTCCCAACAGACTGAGTGGTTTAAATCTCAATGCATGTCTCTGTCAGGTGGCGCAGTTTGATCAGAAACTGGAAACAGGAAGTGCTAATGCTTTAGCTCGGCTGGGCTGGGTTGAGAGAGGAATGTGTCTGTCAGCTGGATTCGTCTCATCCAGCTGTTAGATTCATTTCATTCAGCAGCTGGATTCATCTCATCCAGCTGTTAGATTCATCTCATTCAGCAGCTGGATTCATCTCATTCAGCAGCTGGATTTACGTCATTTAACAGCTGGATTCAGCAGCTGGATTCATGTCAGCCAGCTGATTCAGGTGTGAGTCTGGCTGCAGGTGTTACGGCTGAATTGGTGACCGTGTTATTTGGTGACTCTCACACATTTCAACAGAGGTGAATGAGTCTTCTGAACACAGTGTAACTTACAATAATGGCTTGATGCTTTAGATATTAAACACAGATTAGTATGAATATAAAGGATTCAACTACAAAGGCTTTTTTTAGGAGACGTCACCAGTTAACACGGTCACCAGTTCAACCATAACACCCTTTATGTTCATCCTGCTGTGGTTCAGTCAGGAATGTCTCCAATAAACATTTCACTGCAGAATCAGGTTTATTTAGGTAGATTAGGGTAGTGTAATGTGGGACATTGACTATAATGTGGACATTAACTTTTTCTATTCAGTTATTCTAAAGCTATAACTAGAATATGCAAACTGTGTAAATGATATGGTTTAACTTTACACATGTCAACATACAGGCTACTATCTGATGCAGAAAGCAAAAACAACATGTAGGCCGACAATATTAAATGACCAAATATGGGTATGCACATTTCAGATAATCTGCTTTGTATAAATCAAATTATTTCTAAGCCTAAAAGAAATAATGTCCCAGATTATAAAATCTACTAATTCTGAAATGATTTGACACAAGGAGAATTAATATATGTGCCATTTTCCTTTTGAGTACAATATCTAAAAATTGTCGTCTGATTTAACAAGGAAACATCTCAGGGGTTTCATAATGATATAAGGTGTTGATATAATGTATTGGATTCATATTTAAATATGGTGAACAAGTCTGAATAGCAAAAAGTGTCCCATATTATCCTAATCCACCCTATGAACTTTTTAAATAAAATCCAGTGTAACATTATGATAAGACAAAAATTTGCTCCGGTTCACTGATCAATAATACAAACACAACCCTAAACGTGGCCACATTGGAAAGTTAGTTTATTTAGTAATTCAAGTTTAAAGATAAAACTGAGCTGATTGTGAATGAAGACGCTGAAGTTAGTTTCTGATTAATTCTTAAGGGAAAAGTTGAGGTGAAAGTTAAGGGGAAACATAAATAATGGTATTTATAGCGTTTTATTAATCACTTAAACGTTAAATGTCCCAGATAAAAGCTTTATTTTTGTGAAAGAGAAAAGAGCAATTTTACGTTCTTGTTTTCAGTGACATAATTTCAAAGTTTAGGAATGTTTTATTTTACTTTTGAAAGCAGAACAAAAAAGGGCAATTTCACTGCTTTTCACCCATCCAGACCACAACAGAGCATATCCACATTAAACACACCACAATAGCCTCGTTCTGCATTAGAAAGATCGTCAAGGGCCAACCGTGAAAGAGACGAAAACACTGTATATGTAGTCTATTATGTACAATATATAATATAGTTTGGAACAATCTACTCAAAATTGATCCAAATCATTAGTTTTACTCAGACTTCCTGCACTTATTATGGGTTAATTATACAGTTTTTTTATTGTTCTGCACTTTTATAACAGGGAAACTCTAAAGATCCTTTAAACATCTAAGTATACTGATCTGGATTTGCATATAAATATTGGTGAAATCAAATTTTCACAAATCTGAAACTGTGATTAAATGAATCTCTGGAGTCTTGATGTTAATCTAGGATAGTGTTTAGTGGTCTGGATGGAGGCCAACACTGTGAAATTGCCCTTTTTCTTCTGTTCTCATTTGCAAAATAATGTTAAAACAGAGTTAAGACTTTTTGTTAAGATGTCTAATACTTTATCATCAGTGTAAGTGGTGAAAAAAAGCAGAGAATCAGCTGTTAAATATCATTATTAACATTTCCCCTTAACTACGAATGAGAAACTAACTTCAGTCACAGCTAAAGCTCCGGCAGCTTCATGTCTTCGGTTTTATTCCTTAAATATTCCCAACATGAAGCAAACCAGACACTGACTGTAAGGATAAAGTAGAGACAGAGTTAAAATAAAAGCCTTTAATTATTATTATTATCTTTTATTATTGTTTTCAGTGTGTGCAGCAGCCCCGCCCTCCATCAACCGTACTTCACTTCATTTCCTCTTAAACATGTAGAAACACACTTTGCACTAATTGTAAAGTTGTCGCATGTTTATATCAGCTTATATCAACTTATATCAGTTTATATATAATCTTATATTTGTGATAACTGTTGAAGGATTTTCGCTTAAAGTGCAGCAGTGCGCAGACTCGAGTCGTTTTATTGCGGAAGTTGAAGCATTTCTTCCATGTAAGGAAAGCGTGCTGCAGCTTTCTGCTGTTTGAATGGTCATCATTTCAAATCTGCCTGCACCCGTTTATAAAGCAGCAGAGTACAGGAAGTCTGCATGAATGAACACACACTGAGACTCGATCCTGTGTCACATAAACACTTAAAACTAATGCAAAAGTTTCATTTGATTTAATAGTTTTAAGATGTTTTGTTGTTCAGTCTGCAGGAAGTGATGAGTAGAGTTACTCACACAGAGACTGGAGGCATATGTTCAGTTTTTAGGTGTTAGTTAGATACAGTTAGGCTCATAACCTTTAACACTAAATACTCTTAACATCATATAAACAACTTTAACCAGAGATGGAAGAAATAAAAGTACCAATACAGACACGTACAAATACTGCATTACAAGAAACCCTACTATAGTAAAAGTACTGCAGTATTATAGTGATGTAGTATGCAGTATTACAGTAAAAGTACTGCAGTATTATGAGCGATGTAGTATGCAGTATTACAGTAAAAGTACTGCAGTATTATGAGTGATGTAGTATGCAGTATTACAGTAAAAGTACTGCAGTATTATGAGTGATGTAGTATGCAGTATTACAGTAAAAGTACTGCAGTATTATGAGTGATGTAGTATGCAGTATTACAGTAAAAGTACTACAGTATTACGAGCGATGTAGTATGCAGTATTACAGTAAAAGTACTGCAGTATTATAGTGATGTAGTATGCAGTATTACAGTAAAAGTACTGCAGTATTATAGTGATGTAGTATGCAGTATTACAGTAAAAGTACTGCAGTATTATAGTGATGTAGTATGCAGTATTACAGTAAAAGTACTGCAGTATTATGAGTGATGTAGTATGCAGTATTACAGTAAAGTACTGCAGTATTATGATGATGTAGTATGCAGTATTACAGTAAAAGTACTGCAGTATTATAGTGATGTAGTATGCAGTATTACAGTAAAAGTACTGCAGTATTATGAGTGATGTAGTATGCAGTATTACAGTAAAAGTACTGCAGTATTATGAGTGATGTAGTATGCAGTATTACAGTAAAAGTACTGCAGTATTATAGTGATGTAGTATGCAGTATTACAGTAAAAGTACTGCAGTATTATGAGTGATGTAGTATGCAGTATTACAGTAAAAGTACTGCAGTATTATAGTGATGTAGTATGCAGTATTACAGTAAAAGTACTGCAGTATTATAGTGATGTAGTATGCAGTATTACAGTAAAAGTACTGCAGTATTATGAGTGATGTAGTATGCAGTATTACAGTAAAAGTACTGCAGTATTATAGTGATGTAGTATGCAGTATTACAGTAAAAGTACTGCAGTATTATGAGTGATGTAGTATGCAGTATTACAGTAAAGTACTGCAGTATTATGAGTGATGTAGTATGCAGTATGACAGTAAAAGTACTGCAGTATTATAGTGATGTAGTATGCAGTATGACAGTAAAAGTACTGCAGTATTATAGTGATATAGTATGCAGTATGACAGTAAAAGTACTGCAGTATTATGAGTGATGTAGTATGCAGTATTACAGTAAAGTACTGCAGTATTATAGTGATGTAGTATGCAGTATTACAGTAAAGTACTGCAGTATTATAGTGATGTAGTATGCAGTATTACAGTAAAAGTACTGCAGTATTATAGTGATGTAGTATGCAGTATTACAGTAAAGTACTGCAGTATTATAGTGATGTAGTATGCAGTATTACAGTAAAAGTACTGCAGTATTATAGTGATGTAGTATGCAGTATTACAGTAAAAGTACTGCAGTATTATGAGTGATGTAGTATGCAGTATTACAGTAAAAGTACTGCAGTATTATAGTGATGTAGTATGCAGTATTACAGTAAAAGTACTGCAGTATTATGAGCGATGTAGTATGCAGTATTACAGTAAAAGTACTGCAGTATTATAGTGATGTAGTATGCAGTATTACAGTAAAAGTAGTGGTTTGGTCCTCTGACTGATATATTATTATTATGACATCATTAGATTATTAATAGTGAAGCATCAGTGTTAGAGCAGCATGTTACTGTTGTAGCTGCTGGAGGTGGAGCTAGTTTACACTACTTTATATACAGTTAGCTAGTTTAGTCCAGTGGTTCCCAACCTAGGGGTGGGGCCCCTCCAAAGGGTCAGCAGATACATGTGAGGGGTGGTGAGATGATTAAATGATGATTTAAAATAATGATTGTCCCGATGATATGAATTTAACTTTTAGTGCATTTAGTTTTCACCATGTTATTGTAAATATTGTAACATTTGTGTTTTTTATGTTTCACTTTCTGTCTCTTCTTAGTTTGTTAAGTGCGGCTATGCAGGCTCCAACTTCCCCGAACACATTTTCCCAGCGCTGGTTGGCCGGCCAATCATCCGCTCCACAGCTAAAGTTGGAAACATTGAAATCAAGGTAAGTCTAACTGCCTGAGACGTTCACGATGTGTTTACAGTCAAACACTGTTATCTAAACATTGGTTCCACTAAAGCTGGTTTCACTGGTTTACTTCCCTCCAGACAAATTTGAGGTAATAATTCGATAAGTCGGCTCTGTTGACAAGCTAGAAACCAGCAGATAAAGCTCTAACTAACATCTACCTTTGACCTCTCACAGGACCTGATGGTGGGAGACGAGGCTAGCGAGCTGCGCTCCATGCTGGAGGTGAACTATCCCATGGAGAACGGCATCGTCAGGAACTGGGATGACATGAAGCACCTGTGGGATTACACCTTCGGCCCCGAGAAGCTCAACATCAACTCACGCGACTGCAAGATCCTTCTGACCGAGCCGCCAATGAACCCGACCAAGAACAGGGAAAAGATCATTGAAGTAGGTGTTTCAGATGCTTTTCTAGTAGTGACAGAAACCCAAGAACATGAATCTATATTGTTCCTTCTTCTTCTTCCTCGTATTCATAAACTGATTCTTTCCTTTTGTCTCCTACCAGGTGATGTTTGAAACGTACCAGTTCACCGGAGTTTACATCGCCATCCAGGCCGTCCTCACTCTCTACGCTCAAGGTACGTTTGTCTTCATGACTCTTATAATTAATCACAGCTGAAGAGAAAAAAGCCTTTCTTACATTCCAAGTTCACACCAGTCATTCCAGCAGCTCCGTTCCTCATCTATAGAGCTTTCTTTTTGACAGTAGCTGCCTTTCTACTGGCGACATTCACCAGGTTGTGGAACTGGCCCTTCATTGTCCAGATGTACATTTAAAAAAAAAGACATCTTAAACAAAGTCGTGTTGCAAAACTCACAGTTCGGGAATGCACCTTTTGGTTGAGGAGTCACAGCTCAGTATGATTTTGCTACTGCAGGGAAACAGAAGTTCTGAAGTCAGCATTTTCTAAACATTGACGTGTGTTTTTATTGTAAGGAACTTAAACTTCTTTCACACACAGTTCCTGGTAAATTACTGGAGCAACCTTTCAGGCATCAGTAGTGATTTTCAGTATTCACACATGCAGCAACATTTCCGTCTTGGACCTTTTCACACATGTATGCCATCACCGTGCTGGGATAGATGCGGTTTAAGGACAGAACAGCAGGTGGCAGTAATGCAACACTTACCACCTTATAACTGAACAGAATAAGAAGGCGAGACTCACAAATATACAGATCAAATTTTAAACTAGGAATGGGTTAGTGTTACTGCATTGCCTGTTTATTTCCTAAAATGTTTATTTTATATTATTTTCATTATGGATTAATTGATTAGTTGTTTTGTTTATAAAATGTCAGAAAATCCATAAAAATATTGATTATTGTTGAAGATGATGTCTTCAACAATAAGACATCATCTTATTGTTATGGAATTTTAGGATTCAATGTTTTGGGCGGCTGTGGCTCAGGAGGTAGAGCGGTTGTCCACCAATTGAAAGATTGGCGGTTGGATTCCCGGCTCCTCCAGTCCACATGTCGATGTGTCCATGGGCAAGACACTTAACCCCAAATTGTATGAATGTGTGTGAATGATTAGGTTCCCTCTGATGAGCAGGTTGGCACCCTGCGTGGTAGCCCCTGTCATCAGTGAATGAATGTGTGTGAATGGGTGAATAAGATGTAATGTAAAAGCTTTGAGTGGTCATAACAACTAGAAAAGCTCTATATAAGTACAATCCTTAATTCAAAGATTTTCAGTTTACTGTCAAAGAGGACTGAAGAAACCAGAAAATATTCACATGTGAAAAACTGGAATGACTCCGGACGATTGATTATCAAAGCAGTTGGCAATAAAATTAAAAAGTAGCATTCAGTGACTTCTCCACTTTTCTGTTGCAGGGCTGCTGACTGGTGTTGTGGTCGACTCCGGCGACGGCGTCACTCACATCTGTCCGGTGTACGAAGGTTTCTCGCTGCCTCACCTGACCCGACGCCTCGACATCGCAGGAAGGGACATCACACGCTACCTCATCAAGGTACCAGCAGCCTCATGCCTCCCTCACTGATACATTACATCTCGCATTTGCTGGTAATGTGGGAAAATATTTGTGAGTGGAGGAATTCGTTGTGACTATGTGACCAAATGTATGTGTATGTATATAATTAAGATGAGATGCCAATAACAGTGTTTTTATTACTTAATAATAACTCAACACCTCCTCCTCCCTTATCTTGAGTTGAAGTGACGGGTTTATGTCAATCAATCAATCAATCTTTATTTGTATAGCACCAAATCACAACAAAGTCATCTCAAGGCACTTTACACATAGAGCAGGTTCTAAACCGAACTCTTCAGGTTTTAATTTAAAGAGACACAACATTCCCACATGAGCAGCACTTGGTGACAGTGGAGAGAAAAAACTCCCTTTTAACAGGAAGAAACCTCAGAACCAGACTCACAGTGGGAGAACATCTGCCTGGAGTAGAGAGAGAGAGGAAGGAGAGGAGAGAGCGAGAGAGAGGAAGAGGAGAGAGGAAGGAGAGAAGAGAGAGGAGAGAGAGGAAGGAGAGAAGGGAGAGGAGAGAGATGAAGGATAGGAGAGAGAAGAGAGAGAGAGAGAGAGGAAGGAGAGGAGAGATAGAGGAGGAGAGAGAGAGAGAGAGAGGAGGAGCGAGGAGCTCAGTGCATCATGAGAGTCCCCCGGCAGTCTAAGCCTATAGCAGCATAAACTAGGAGCTGGCTAACTATAAGCTTCATCACAAAGGAAGGTTTTAAGCCTACTGTTAAACGTATCCATGTCCCTGTGCTGTCTGTCCGTCAGCTGCTTCTGCTGCGAGGTTACGCCTTCAACCACTCCGCTGACTTCGAGACGGTGAGGATGATGAAGGAGAAGCTTTGCTACGTCGGTTACAACATCGAGCAGGAGCAGAAGCTGGCGCTGGAGACGACGGTGCTGGTGGAGTCCTACACGGTCAGCGATGCTCATAAACTCTGTTCCTCTTTAGTTTAACAGGTTTAAGATGTTAAGTGTTTGCTAAATGTTTTGTGTTTGTGTCTTCAGCTCCCGGACGGCAGGGTGATCAAGGTGGGAGGAGAGAGGTTCGAAGCCCCCGAGGCTCTGTTCCAACCTCACCTCATCAATGTGGAGGGGGTTGGCGTGGCCGAGCTGCTCTTCAACACCATCCAGGCTGCAGATATCGACACCAGGTGAGCTGTCAGGAGCTGCTGGGGAAACAGTCCGAGTGGATTATTAAAACTCCTTTCTAGACTTCCGACCCTTCAGAGTGCTTTTACAGTATAAGCCACATTCAACCATTCACACACCCGTTCATACGCAATGTGGGGTTCAGTTTCTTGCCTGAGGAAACTTCAACATGTGGACTGGAGGAACCGGGCATCAAACCACTGATCATCCGATTAGTGGACGACCCGCTTTACCTCCTGAGCCACAGCCGCTTTGATACTTTACAGACTTTAGCAAAGAGAGTAAAACCAACTTCATCGTCAAATAAAATTGATAAACTTTATTTAATTAGACTCCAGGTTCCATTTAAAAGAGACAAACAAACACACACAAAATGAAACTAAGTGAGAAATTTACCACAAATTATAACAGGACAAAAATGAAATATCATGATTTATGACCAAATACCTGTAGGCATGATTGTTAGTGTGTTCATTAAATATTTAATCATCAGTAATGTGGATATAATGATTAAGTGGGTAAAGAAAATGACATCACTTTACTGTAACGCAGCCTTTAAAACCAGGAAAAGACACTTAATATCCAAAATCTAAGATGAAATAAAGTCTCATTTCATGATATTAATATAAAACTTATACATTGCCGAGCCCTAACCACAAATACATACAGTATTCAAATTCTGACATTAAAAAACAACCTGTAAAAAAAAAAAAAAAAAAAAAAAAAACTTTTGCCAATTTGAGACTTTGAGGTGGAGAAAAAACCTATTTTAATGAAGTTACATAAAAAGTTTTTAAAAAATTACATAAAGGTTCTCAGAGGCTGAAATAACACATTTGTGGCTTTGAAAGGTGTTAAAAAAGCACTGAATTCAGTTCCTTTAAAAAAGTAAAAAGTAACTTATAATTAATTTTCAGCCTTATTGTCCCTCCTGGGTTTCCATCCTTCGTTGACATATATAACTATGATAAAAGGTATTAAATTACATATTATGTGATATTCAAAAACGATGTGCATTTTATAGGATTAACGCTGCAGAAATTCCACATGAACAGTTATAAGTTATGCATGTTAAAAGAAAAACAGATTGTCATTCTTTCTTCTTAAAATACGCTTAAACACGGCGCGCAGGTGGTCGAGTGGTTAAAAGCGCATGCCATGTATGCAGCGGACCCTGGTTCGAGTCCCGGCCGGCGGACCTTTCTGCATGTCACATCCCCCGCTCTCTCTCCCGTAATTTCCTGTCTCTCTACTTTCAAATAAAGGCGTCTATGCCAGAGAAAAATCTTTAAAAAAATAAAATTAAAGAAAACGCTTAAACTGAATGTGGAGAAAACCTGAGCAATCCTGAAAAAAGATGACAATGATGATGCACATATTTATATATAACTATAAACTCCACTCCAAACACCAAGGTTCAGTCTTCCCACAGCCAGGCAGAGTTGTATTGATGAGTGATAAAGAAGAGTATAAATCATTCGTCATGGGCGGCTGTGGCTCAGGAGGTAGAGTGGTTGTCCTCCAATTGGAAGATTGGTGGTTCGATTCCCGGCTATCAAGACACTTAACCCCAAATTGCTCCCGTTGCTGTGCCAACGGTGTATGAATGCGAGTGAATGGGTAGCTTCCTCCTGATGTGCAGGTTGGCACCCTGCGTGGTAGCTGCCTGCCATCAGTGTATGAATGTGTGATGAATGGGTGAGTGAGTTGTAGTGTAAAGAGCTTTGAGTGGTCGAAAAGACTAGAGAGGCGCTATATAAGTACAGTCCATTTACCATTCCATCCATTGATCATTTGTTGTTTATTTAATTTTAATTGATCAGATCTGAGTTCTACAAGCACATCGTCCTGTCCGGAGGCTCCACCATGTACCCCGGCCTGCCGTCCCGCCTGGAGCGCGAGATGAAGCAGCTTTACCTGGAGCGAGTCCTGAAGGGAGACGTCGACAAACTATCGGTGAGTACAGAGGGAAAGAAAGTCTGAACTGGAAGCTTAGAAAGAAGACAGAGAGACTAACTTACTACCTCTGGATCTAATTATTAACTTAATGATAAGAGTTACTGAAGTTGTTGTTATATACAGTAGATGTGAAGAGTTTTATCTCAGTAGTTTATTATAGTGAAGATTCATTTGATTATTTTAACTTTCGTGTCGTCCTCCCGGGTCAAATTGACCCCGTCTGTTTTGACTGTTACTTCTTTCCTCCCTTCCTTCCTTCCTCCCTCCTTTCCTTCCCTCCTCCCTCCCTCCCTCCCTCCTACCTTCCTTCCTTCCTCCCTCCTTTCCTTCCCTCCTTCCTCCCTCCCTTCCTTCCTTACTTCCTTCCTTCCTTCCCTCCTTCCTTCTTTCCCCCTCCCTCCTACCTTTCTTCCTCCCTCCTTCCTCCCTCCCTTCCTTCCTTACTTCCTTCCTTCCTTCCCTCCTTCCTTCTTTCCCCCTCCCTCCTACCTTTCTTCCTCCCTCCTTTCGTTCCTTCCTTCCCTCCTTCCACCCTCCCTTATTCCTTCCTTCCTTCCTTCCCTCCTTCCTTCTTTCCTACTTCCCTCCTTCTGTCTTTCTTTCCTCCCGCCTACCTTCCTTCCTTCCTTCCTTCCTTCCTTCCTTCCTTCCTCCTGTCCTTTCCTTCCCTCCTTCCTCCCTCCCTTCCTTCCTTACTTCCTTCCTTCCCTCCTTTCTTCTTCCCCCCTCCCTTCCTTCCTTCCTTCCTTCCTTCCCTCCTTCCCTCCTTCCTTCTTTCCTCCTTCCCTCCTTCTCTCTTTCTTTCCTCCCGCCTACCTAGCTTCCTTCCTTCCTTCCTTCCTCCCTCCTTTCATTCCTTCCTTCCCTCCTTGTAACTTCAGTTTGGAAAGGTGCTATATAAATAAAGTTTATTATTAATGTCACTACCAGCTTTTCTTGTTGTCTTGTGCAGTTACCGTTTTTCACCACCAGATGGCACTAAAGCCACATTATAACTCCTAGAAAGTTCATGCTTAAAGACTTAATAATGCAACAGAAGTGTCATTTCTCCCATTAATACAGAAACACTAATAATCTAATCATCATGTATTAAACTCTTACTGCACCTTTGATGCAGTAGAGATTTATTAAGTGGACATCCAAGATTGTGCTCGGCCTCCTTTGGCTTTATTGCATTAGTTGACTAATAATGTAAAATCATCATCTTTGACTGTGTTGTGTGTGATTTTCAGCTGATTTTAGATATAAAACAGTCACTCCCTTGTCCTTAGTTGTATGTTATTCTGTTAATATTGTATTATGTGAAGCACTTTGTAACTTCGGTTTGTGGCTACGTCTGTGATTTTCGGATCATTTTAGATGCAAACCTTCACTCCTTGTCTTTAGTTTCAGAGCAAGCTCTCTTGTTGTCTTGTGCAGTTAGTAATTCTGCCACCAGAGGGTACTAAAGCCTCAATCTAGCTCTCAGAAAGGCCTCTTATTGTCATGGTTCATGATGACAAGGTAAAAATATAACATCTAATTGTTCCTGAGAGGAAGTCCGCTCTGCTGCTCCTGCCGGGAAATCCACCAACCTGTAATTAAAAGACAATCTACTTCAGTCTATTTTAGGGGTCTCGCTGGGTGGCGGGGGTTTCAACACATTATTATCTCTGTTAACACTCTCTACTCTCTTTCCGCCTCATCTCCACCACAGAAATTCAAGATCAGGATAGAGGACCCCCCTCGGCGTAAACACATGGTGTTCCTGGGCGGCGCCGTGCTGGCCGACATCATGAAGGACAAGGACAACTTCTGGATGACGCGAGAGGAGTACGAGGAGAAAGGGACAAGAGTGCTGGAGAAGCTGGGTGTCACCGTCAGATAAAACACACACACACATACAAAAACACTTCCCAGTCCTCCACAATGTACCTCCATCTACTCCATCACTTGACATCCATGCATCGCTCACCTCGATGTGTCTGGAAGGTCACAATGTGTCTTCAATTCACACACATTATGATAAAAGGGAGGGATAGAAGGAGGGAGGGCAGGGCAGGGAGGGAAAATAGGGATGAAGGATGTGGAGTTTTGGGGGAAAAGAAGTCTCCTGTGAAGGCAGGAAATTAAGAATACAATGTTTTTTTGAGATACATGAGGCATTTAAAGGAAAAGTTTGACATCTTGGCAAACGTATTGTCTTTCTTGCTGAGAGTTAGCAGAGAGGATTCATACCACTCTCACATCTGTGCATTAAATATGAAGCTGGAGCCAGAACATGATAACCTTACCATAAAGATTGGAAACAGGGGGAAACAGCTAATCTGGCTCTGTCCTAAGGTTACAAACATCTGCTTACCTGCACTTTTAAAGATCACTGAAAAACATCCATATTGTATTTGTGTAATTCGTACAAAAGCGTGAAGTATATGTGGTGACTTTGTGCAGGATTTACGTCATTGTGAGGTTGCCGGAAGAAGTAGTCGCTACATAAACCCCCTTAAAACCACAATTTATCACTTTTACACTTAGATTTCATTACGAATGAATCAAACAGGATATAACGTGTTAATTAAAGATCTTTTTGAGGTGCTTTTAGGCTGATTTTATAACCTTTGGACAGAGCTATACTTGATATGTTCAACATGTTTCCAATCTTTATACTAAGCTTAGCTAACTATCTACCGGCTCCAGCTTCAGATATAAGAGTGGTAACAATCTTCTTATCAAACTCTCAGCAAGAAAGCAAACGTTTAGTAAGAAAATAAATAAAAATAAATACATTTCCCAAAGTGTGGCATTAAAAATGGCGGAGTGTTTAAACTTAAAAATGTCCCTTAAGAGACCAATTTACTTTCAATTTGTGTCTGTCGAGCGATTCCTCATAAAGCCAGATTGAACTCTGGTCCGTTTTCGAGATGAAGACGACGACAGTGATTATTATTAGTGATGCATTTGAGTTCGGCTCCAATATGAGACCTCCGCCATGTGAAAAATGTGTCACCTGCTCTGAATAGAATAATCCAGACTGATACTCGCAGTGTGGAGCATTAAAGAGATTAGATATCCGAACAAATAGATCATTACATACTGTGTCTTTTTAAAATACAGGTCATCAAATACCACGTTGCCCTCGCCCCAAATGTCCAGTTTAATGTCTTGAAACCCTTCGTTGAGTCACTGGACTGAAGGTGCAGAAGGGCAGGCAGATATTTTTAACTTGATGTGACTTTTGCTCGAGCTGGGACGTTCATATCTTTCACAAGAGGCTGGAAAGATTGAGAAAACTTTGAAGGAAACTCTAAATTCCTCAGTCTTTTTGTCGTCTTGGCTTCTTCTTGGATTTGTGGTTTGATTTGTGGTGGTAAGCAGGGTTTGGGGTATGGAAACAAGCCCATTTGTATCCTGCTTACAACCTACAAATCATCCATCACACATCAAAGACCGCTTGACGTATAAGGAAACGGTTTTGATTTCTCGACAATTACAAAGCATAAAGTCCATTCCTTAGCGCTGATGAAGGACATCAACTATGCACCAAATTCCTGCGACACTACTTCCCCTGAAATCGGACTTTTGAGCGACTCTGCGTCACGTTAAAAGTACCAACTACCAGATGGTAGGCTTTTTAGTGACCAACAATAGACGAGTGCAATGACTCAAAGAGACTTTACAGAAAAAGAAGAAAGAATTAAAACACAGGAACACATAAAATATCAATAAATGCTTTCCAATAAAGTGTTTAAGACTAAAACTGACTAAGAAAGGTCTCTTCCATTGCAGCCAATACAAACTTTTGTTTGCCAGACGCTAAATGAAGAAATTTACTGTTTTATTTTATTAGTATTACTGTAATAAAGATTGGGGTCACCAATGGCAGCACTGAACACAAGTCGGTGAGTCTTTTCCTTTCAGTGGACGTGACTCCTCGCTCTCTATACTCACGAGAGCGAAGGAATTTAATTTGTCAAAATGAGACGGCCTCGCTCGCTCCAGCATCATTTTCGGGAGATATAGTTATTCATGACTCACAGCACCTCAACTGTCACAGAATATAATTAATATTACAGTAAAACTATTTCCACAACAGGCCGTTTGTTCCCTTTACCGTCCCGTCAGATCAGCTAAACGGGGAGTTGTAGGATAGCACCTGTAGTCCTGTAGTCACTTGCTCACATTTCAGGGATTGAAGCTTCCTCGATGACGGCTGATCTGGATTATTTCCTGGTCACAGATCAGTGGATGGAAGAAGCATGATTAACAGGAAGAAAGCACACAAAAGAAATGCTGCAACATGTTTTTGTTTGTTTTTTCTTGTATCGACGGTAGTAGAAGAAAAACCTTTCTTGGTCAGAGCGAATTTCCAACCATCTGGTCAGCCTGTATTCCTGTAACTCATCATCTGAGTCACTCAATGACAGAAATGTTCTGGGATGTGTAGTACGATGTTCCTGTTTCAGGGTTAGTCATTCCTCTTGTTACTATTTGCAACATGCTTTCAATTCCAGCTTCTTTTTTCACTTTTTGTTTCATTCCTTTCTTGGTTTCTGATTATTGCTTTTGTGCTTTTTGTTTCAGTTGAGACCGGGCTTTGCCTTTTATTATTTGTAGGATTGTTCAGCCGATTTATGATTGCATCATTGCCTGAGTTCACTAAAGGGCCCGAACAGCTGATCTGGGTTCAGTCATTGCTTATAAATCAATTGTAAACTGTTGGTGAACAGATTCATTGGCTGGTCCTGGATCAGATATTAAGGGCAAAATGAAGCATATCCTGTTTTCAGAGGAAATCACCAGAAGGAAATAATCAATATGTTGGTGTTATAAGGAGAAAGGAGGAGTGGACGGTAAAGTCACTGTCAGCTGATGAGGTTTAGTCATGTAAACATTTCTTGAACTTTAAATGATCTCATTGGTTGAGATGAAGCTCAGTAAATGGAACAATTGTAATGTAACCTGAGAGCGAATCTGAAGAAGAGGAGAAAGTTAATATTATGCACTTCAGCTAAATGCTTGGTAAATGTGGTTGTTATAGATAAAGTAGCCTTTTTTATTAACCTCAGAAAGAAGATCCACCAGCCAATCAGGTACAGAGTAATGCTCTTATATGCCATCAGCCGGGGGTTAGTTATAAACTTTAGACTCAGTACTACAGTACTCATGAGCCTCAGCAGCTATTTCTATATAGCAGATACTAACTAGAGCTGTTGGGGTCACTGGGTTGTTGCAATCAAGACCAAAGACTCTCTAACCAGTGAGATCATTCTGGGATGTTTGTGCATATAAATCTTTTAAGGATAAGGCTGGCACTATTTCTCTTCTTGTCAACAAATCTCATGTTTGGATCCAAACCAACAATCAACTGATCTCCGAGTATTTTGTGTGTGTATCCAAAACCTGATGTATCTTATTCCTCTGTGAAGTAGACCTTGGCTGCACTGGATAACATGTTCGAAATTTGGCCACATTAGTTTGTTTAGAAACGGCTCCAAAAACTAATATCAGCGATCATGTTTTCAGTCTCCAGAGAGTAGTTCTGTGTACAGGTTTGCTCGCTTGTTGTGCATATGTGGATTAAAACTTCTTGACTTTGAATTACAGCATACATTTCTCAAAGAACTATAGTAAGAAGTCAAGAGGTCGTGACATGTAGCACAACAAGCTAGTGAACCGCGTTCCTGCACATGCTCAGTAGCGTCTGACTTACACAGAACAACTCTCCAGAGACCGAAAACGTGATCGCTGATATATATTTTGGAGCCGTTTCTAAACAAACGAACGTGACAAAACTCTTCATAATGCAGGAACATGTATCTACAGCACAGAGGGATAATATGTCAGGCTTTGGCTACACACACAATACTTGCTAGTAGATCAGTTAATTGTTGGCTTGGATCCGAACGTGAGATGTGTTGACGGGAAGAAATATCTAGCAAATCACCAGAATGATCCTTCATGATTCACACTTTGAGGCTATTTTGAGCTTTTAAACCGTCTGGAGTTTTTTTTTCCATTTGAATTTGAATTCCACTAATCATCAGTCTCATGGTTTTCTTCCTCATCATGACCAAACTTTCCTCTCCTCCTCCTCCTCCTCCTCCTCTGCTTCTCGGGTCTTGGCTGTACTGAAGATGAATTTGTGGGTTTTGGGGGTTACAGTTGAAGGGGATTTGTGTCGGTTACTGAAATAATATTTGTAATATTAATGAGAATCTGGTGTCAGGAAGTGGAGACCACGTAAAAGCTGGTATTTGTGGTTTCCATCTTGGTGCTTATGTGTATATTGGAGGCACTTGACACACACACATATGAATATAAATGTATAATTTCTTTTGGACAACACAGTCATTAAGTGCCAAGTACAGTTATTCTAGCTGGATCTTATTTTTGGTCGTCCTTTTTATGTTTTTGTTTATAGCATAACTGCCAACCGCTGATTTAAATAAAGCAAAGTGATTTATAGATTGCTGTGTCTTCGTGTCTGTTGTCTTAAATAGTGCTGACATCGTCTTCAGCTGTAGACAGATAGATTTAGAGAGAAGCAGTTCATCTCTTTTGATGTGGTTTCGTGGGTTTCCAGAGACGATAAGGGACAGTGACGGGCGGACAGACAATGTGTCTCACTATGGAGGATGAAACCTGCTGCTTTGGAGGGTCACTGTTGCAAAACCAAACTCTCAACATCGACTGCTTTTGATGTTGGATGGTTTCCGAGGAGCTTATTTAGGAATTCCTACACACTGGGGTCTCTATGGTTACCGAATTCAAACACCACATCGCCTCCATGTGTTGAGGAGGATGCCTTCTCATCCTGAGATGTAGTTCAACAATAACTATTAATGTAAAAAAGAACACGCATAACACTGTTGCCCAAAACTGAAAAACGGTGTCAGATAAGTAATAAGTATTTACATCCTTCGCTTAAAGGTGCAGTTTGTAGAATTTAGTGGCATCCAGTGGAATAGACTTGGCAGAAATGGAATATAATATTCATAAGTATATAATAAGAACGAGCCTTTAAATGAGCCATAAGATGCCACTTAATCCTCTTCAGTAAAAGAAACAATACAACAATGTAAAAACACTAAATGAATGATGTAGTATGCAGTATTACAGTAAAAGTACTGCAGTATTATGAGCGATGTAGTATGCAGTATTACAGTAAAAGTACTGCAGTATTATGAGCGATGTAGTATGCAGTATTGCAGTAAAAGTACTGCAGTATTATGAGCGATGTGGTATGCAGTATTACAGTAAAAGTACTGCAGTATTATGAGCGATGTGGTATGCAGTATTACAGTAAAAGTACTGCAGTATTATGAGCGATGTAGTATGCAGTATTGCAGTAAAAGTACTGCAGTATTATGAGCGATGTGGTATGCAGTATTGCAGTAAAAGTACTGCAGTATTATGAGCGATGTGGTATGCAGTATTACAGTAAAAGTACTGCAGTATTATGAGCGATGTAGTATGCAGTATTGCAGTAAAAGTACTGCAGTATTATGAGCGATGTGGTATGCAGTATTGCAGTAAAAGTACTGCAGTATTATGAGCGATGTGGTATGCAGTATTACAGTAAAAGTACTGCAGTATTATGAGTGATGTAGTATGCAGTATTACAGTAAAAGTACTGCAGTATTATGAGCGATGTAGTATGCAGTATTACAGTAAAAGTACTGCAGTATTATGAGCGATGTAGTATGCAGTATTACAGTAAAAGTACTGCAGTATTATAGTGATGTAGTATGCAGTATTACAGTAAAGTACTGCAGTATTATAGTGATGTAGTATGCAGTATTACAGTAAAAGTACTGCAGTATTATAGTGATGTAGTATGTAGTATTACAGTAAAAGTACTGCAGTATTATGATCGATGTAGTATGCAGTATTACAGTAAAAGTACTGCAGTATTATGAGTGATGTAGTATGCAGTATTACAGTAAAAGTACTGCAGTATTATGAGTGATGTAGTATGCAGTATTACAGTAAAAGTACTGCAGTATTATGAGTGATGTAGTATGCAGTATTACAGTAAAAGTACTGCAGTATTATAGTGATGTAGTATGCAGTATTACAGTAAAAGTAGTGGTTTGGTCCTCTGACTGATATATTATTATTATGACATCATTAGATTATTAATAGTGAAGCATCAGTGTTAGAGCAGCATGTTACTGTTGTAGCTGCTGGAGGTGGAGCTAGTTTACACTACTTTATATACAGTTAGCTAGTTTAGTCCAGTGGTTCCCAACCTAGGGGTGGGGCCCCTCCAAAGGGTCAGCAGATAAATGTGAGGGGTGGTGAGATGATCAGTTATTATTTTATTTTACAGGTTGCATAGTTTCTTACTAATTTCCAGGAAATGTTCCCCATCATTTCCTAAAGGTAGCTGCCATGTAGGGTTATGGATTTTGGTAGGAAAATACAGTTTGTAATAAATAAATATGCTAACATGTAGTTTAATACACAGAATTTACTCACTGAAAAGTAAGTAGTTTTCTGTCACCTGAAGACTTGTTAAGAGTCCAATTTATTTAGATGTGTTGCAAATTAAAAACTATTTGAACCCAAATGTAATGACCAACTCAATCAGCTTAACACTCTAAAAAAAAAAAATTCTTCTAATTTGAACCAATTTGCATCACCCACCTTTCTTCAAATTATCCTTGAAATGAAATAACTGCGAATCACTCGGCTATATTTCCAGGAAATTGGTCTAAAATTAGGGGACATGTAAAATAAAGCATTACTGATGTTTTCCAAATTAATAACCACAAATGAACCCAAATATAATGAGTGGGTACTTACCAACTAAACCAACTGGGTTTCCATCCATTTATACATTTATCCATTTATCCATTTATCCATTTTCCGTCGCTCATGAGTAAGTAAACCCAGACATTCTTCTCACCAGTAACGCCCTCCAGCTCCTCCTGGGGGATCCCAAGCTGTTCCCAGGCCAGGAGAGATATGTAATCCCTCCACTGTGTTCTGAATCAATCTCCTGAAAGTTGGACATGCCCGAAACACCTCCAGAGGGACGATCCGAACCTTGTGCCCAAACCACCTCAGCTGGTCCCTTTCGATGTGAAGTCCTAGATGCTTTAGATGTTGGAGCTCCTCACCAGATCTCTAAAGCTGAGCCTAGATACTCTCTGGAGGAAACTCACTCTTGTTCCACTTTTCTTATAATTTGTACCAAATTGCCGACCCTCCTCCCCTCACTTCTTCCCTTCTGTAGGACATACCATAAAAATGAACCCTTACAGACCTTTTAAATTACTCCGAAACACTTCAAGGGGATTGGTACAAAATGATGAGACATGTAAAATAAAGTTATTTCATGTGTCAGACGCTGTTGGCTTATCGATGAGAAACGGCAGAATAAACAGGAACATGGTGAGATTAGATCAGATTAAACATGACAAACTTTAATGAGAATGTGTCGGCTAGATGATGAGATATTTAACAGTGTTGAATAGATGGACAGTCAGGTCTGATCACATCACATCAGCGCTCGTGTTAATTTGGAGCTGCAGAAAACACACACACACACACACACACAGAGAGCAGCAGCAGGATGGGAGGGGTGGTGTTGATTGTGGGTTGGGGGGTCGGGGGGGGTTGGTGGTCTATCGCAGTCACATTTGTTTCAGATTTCATCCGAGTAAACAAAGTGAGGCAGGCAGACTCGCTGGGGCCTCGGTAAATCAGGCCCAGACTCCACGCTGGATCCCTCAAACTCTGCTGGGGAGACCCACACACACACACACACACACACACACACACACACACACACACAAACGTTTGCGTAGCTATCTTTGTCAGGACATTACATTGACTTCCATTATCTATTAACAACCTAACATTGACCCCTTACTCACACACTGTTCATATTTTACACCCTTTCCTCATAAAAAGTGTCTATACCAAACATTGAAGCACAGATGTGTTTAGAAAGCATCAATAGTCGATCTGACTGATCAATAAATGTGATTAAACCTTGATTCATGTTTCAGAGAGCAGAGAGAGTGTATTTATTAGCTTTTACACCACTAAACATCTCCTATCACACAATATCATGTCCTATTTTACCTCAGACATGAAAATATAACATAGCAATAATGATGGAAATGTATTTTATTGGTAGTTTTGAGTTTTGAGTCACTCCATCTCTAAGTTACCATGGTAACTAGATGGCAGCTGTCAATCAAACTAACTGTAGGTTGTTTTTAGTCATTTAGTCTCTTTTTGGTAGTTTTTAGGTTTCTTTAGTCAATTTAAGTCTCTTTTTAATCATTTTTATGTCTCTTTTTGGTGGCTAAATGTTATTTTATATGTAAAGGTAAAATGAGCAGAACTTTATGGAGCTGTGGGGTTTATTGAATAACCATTAGAGCCATCAGTCTTCACTGCTACATCATAAAAAGAAATCCTTATAACTACTATCTTATTAAGACTATTAACTATTAATTTCACTAAAATACATGGCAATAGATACAGAGATAATTTGACACAGTATGACATTTTTAAGTATTTTCATTTTGGGCCACTTTAGGTCGTCAAACTTCAGAATAAAAGAACATTTAGGATGTTTTTACAGCTCTAAAAAGAAAAAAATGGGTTATATTAGACCCTGGACATTATGTAAGGGTTAAAATATTTTAATTTTTTTGCATTTCAGGCCACTTTAGATCACTTTAAATCATCAAATCCCAGGGTAAAAGAACATTTGGTCTGATTTCACAGCTGTCAAATGTAAAAAAATGGGTTAAATTTGACCCCAAATCAGTTCTAAGTGTTAAAATACTAATTTTGTACAAATCTCTTAAAACTATTAACTATTCATTTCACTAAAACACATCTCAATAGATACGGAGATCATCTGAGCCAGAACAGCCTCAATGGACAAACATTTGTAGCATCTATACAAAAGTATAACATTTAAAATATTTTCATTTTTGTGCATTTTGGGCCACTTTAGGAAAAGTCAAATTTGGACATTTGGGGCGTTTTTACAGCTGTCACGTATGAAAACGGGTTAAATTTGACTCCAACTGTATGGGTTTAACCCTCCTGTTGTCCTCGAGTCAAGGAAGGAAGGATGGAAGGGGGGAAGAAGGAAGGAAAAAAGGGAGGAAGGAAATTAAGGAAGGAAGGAAGGGAGGGAGGAAGAAGGAAGGAAAAGAGGGAGGAAGGAAGGAAGGGAGGAATGCTGGAGGGAGGGATTAAGGATGGAAGGGAGGAAAGAAAGAAAAGGAGGAAGGGAGGAAAGAAATTAAGGAAGGAAGGAAGGGAGGAAGAAGGAAGGAAAGGAGGGAGGAAGGAATAAGGAAGGAAAAGGAGGGAGGAAGGAAGGCAGGAAAGACAAGAAGGAAGGAAGGACGGAGGAAAGAAGGAAGGAAGGGAGGGAGGGAGGGAGAAAGGAAAGAGGAAGGGAGGAAGGAAGAAAAGAAGGACAGAGGAAAGAAGGAAGGGAGGAAGGTGGGGGGAGGAAAGAAAGAGAGAAGGAGGGAGGGAGGGCGGAAGGAACAGTCAAAACAGACGGGGTCAATTTGATCCGGGAGGACGACACAAAGGTTAACTGATTGGGCTTTGGTCCCCATGAGGACTACTGGTCCCAACAATGTCCCAGTGAGGTAACGAAGGTAACAAACACACACAGTCTTTGTTCATGGTGGATGTTTTTAATCGTTTCTTGAGTTGCAAATCAACTGAACAGTAAATCGGCGCCTCTTTCATTAAATCAGGAACACAGAGTGACGTTGTTTAGTTTAGACATCAGATAAAAGTGTGTGTGTGTGTGTGTGTGTGTGTGTGTGTGTGTGTGTGTGTGTGTGTGTGTGTGTGTGTGTGTGTGTGTGTGTGTGTTGTTCGGTAGATGACATGGTGCAACACTTTTGGAAATTCCCTTTCTTGCAGAGAGCCGAGTAAGAAGATCAACATCTCTTTTCTTTTTAATCTTTTCATCAACTTTTCTTTTCAGTGAACATTTCTCTTCATCCTGTCCTTGGGTTTGTGAAAGGTGCTATATAAATGTAACTTATCATTATTATTATATTATATTATTATCTCTCTCATATTTGAATGCTACGTATGAACCATAGACTGTATATAAGAAATGGACGTAACATCCGTGACGTCACCCATTGGTTTGTGGACTGCTGCTCGGAGGCCAATAGTATCAGATAAATACAGCACGTGATAACAGATATTTATAATGTTCACAACATATTTTACACTTTGAGTTTTGAAACTCAAAGTGTAAAATATGAAACAAACAAGATATAAATTAGTGAGTTTTAGAGTTGCTGATATTTGGGTTTTGTGAGCTTTGGACGAAGGCTGGCTGTAGCTTCATACCAGGCGGGGAGTTCCGGTCCTCTGAAATGAGGCCAACGCTGAAGTAACTTAAAACTGCATTCTATCAAAAGGCCACCAGGGGGCGACCGTTTTGGTGTCAAAAGGACTTCCGGCTCTATACAAGTCAATGGAGAATTCACCAACTTCTCACTTGATTTCTAACCTCAGTAAACGTTTTCAAAATGTGTTTATGGTCTCAATCGCTAGTTTAAAGCCTTCTTCAATGCAGTATGATGTTCATTTGGGACATTTTGGCCTCCCTGATTTTATATGTGACGATAAAGCAGGGTATGCATTAGGGCGTGGCTACGTGGTGATTGACAGGTTGATTGGTTCACAGGTTCAGGAGGGCGCCTCATGCTCCTCCTGATGCCCATATAAGTAGAATCCGTGTTTTTATTTTTCCCAGCATGCACCTGAAATTTTCAAGATGGCGCTGCTCAGATCCGATACTATTGGCCTCCGAGCAGCAGTCCACAAACCAATGGGTGACGTCACGGATGTTACGTCCATTTCTTATATACAGTCTATGAATAAATGCCGTGGTTATACGTGGAGGCTCTTAAAGAGACAGGAGCTAAAACAGCCTGTTTCAGACAGAGGCTGAACTGAGGGGCTGCATAAAGGACCAGTAGAACATAAGACAGTGTAAAGAGTTTTTTAAATCATGCAAAGATATTCCAGTAGAGACCCAGAATATTAATGTAGAGCTGGAGATGTGCTGCATATGTCCCTCTTTAAAGTGGATAGTCTCAGTAGTGACTTTAACTGTTGTCACTTCTAAATAATGAGCTTTAGATAATCTGGATTGAAGATCCGTTTAAAAACAGTATAAAACAGTAATTAAGCTGTTGGAGGGTAAAATAATATTGTTACTGAAAGAAATCATGACTCAAACTATGAAAATACGAGTCAGATTTTGGATCATTTGAAGGAGTTCAGATGTCGCAGCATGAAACACACATCATGTCTCTGTGTTTGCGACTCAGGTTACCAGATATTCAGATCATAAACAAACAAGAAGTTGTGGCAGATATTTGCAGTTCAACTCCCCACCCAGCACACACACACACACACACACACACACACACATATATATACACATTTAGGGGATATACAGGATCTCCGTTAGTCCAGAGGCATTGTGGGGAACAGCCTCTTCCCTCCCTCCGGCTGTCTCAGGATACAGTCTCTCTCTCTCTCTCTCTCTCTCTCTCTCTCTCTCTCTCTCTCTCTCTCTCTCTCTCTCTCTCTCTCTCTCTCTCTCTCTCTCTCTGTCTCTCTCTCTCTTTCTGTTGTCATATGAACACAATAACATCCTGATTTGTGTCCTGCGGCGTTCCCAGCACTCAGGAAACTGTGCACAAACAGTGAACCGGCCCCGGAGCAGCCACCGCCAGCAGCTGCCCGGCCCGCAGCCAAGAGCTCAAAACTCACAGAGAAACCTTTTTGAAATTAGTTTTATTTGAATGTTAATCAGCAACTTGTGTCCTTATGTTGATAGAAAGCACAGAATTTGATGTGTTGTCCTCGTAAGAATGACGTTAATGTGACCGTTAAATCAGCTAAAGATCAGCTTTCATGATTGTAGTCGTGGTTTGTTTGTAGATAATTTACATGTACAGGATGTTAATATTTGTCATGAATGTCATTATATGTTATCAGAGGTGGCAAAAGTCCTCATTCTGTACTTAAGTAGAAGTACAGATACATGTGTAGATAAACACTCTGGTAAAAGTAGAAGCAGGGGAGAGTGGAGAGTGAGAAGTCTTCTAAATCTTCTGTAAGCTAGAACTTCCAGGTAACTCATATGGTTTAAGACACATACTCCCTCCAAAAAAAGTTGGTCTTGTGGCACAACTTGCCCGTTGTGCGGGGTAAATTGAGCATAGGTGTTGGTAAGATGAGCCAAAACACATATTCAAAGAAGAAACCTTTTATTTCCTTTTAACAATGTAGGATTAAAAATAGCCAGATACAATTCAGCTCAAACAAGATCACACAAGAACACACCAGTAACTTTATTTATGAACATCATTTAAAGTAAGGTATTCACTTGAAGCCACTAAGGTAAAATAAGGTATTACACATAAACTAAGGTAGCCCATGGATTCAGTATCACACTGTTTCAAGTTGCAGGGGAAGATCAGACTGGCAACTTCAAAACTGTTTTCCTGAGAAACAGTTAAACACTATCACTTAACCAAGTCTGTAAAATAGCAAACCAATGGAATTTAAACTAAGGTTGTCGTCTTATTAAAATAAGGCATTACACTAAACAGGTATTTATTCAATATTCCAGTGGCTCATCTTCCCCCAAGCCTGATGGCTCATCTTCCCCTGCAACTGCCATCAAATGCCTCTCAAACATAAGTAGGCTAACATTCATGATCTTCTTCAGCCCTCTTATTATACCTTGAAAGAGCACCTATTACTTTGTATTGCACCTGAATATTGATCTATTCCAGTTTTCTCAAAAAAAGCTTAACTCTGGTCACAAACAGAATTCACTCGGAAAGCAAAAAAATCACATTTTTACACATATTTTTCTTACCGCATTTTCCACGTGCTGCCCTTCTCCACAGCTTGTTAGAAATGATCCCCTCTTCCTTAAAATGCTGTCACATGATTACATTTCCTAGAAACAAGGGGTGGCTCATCTTACCCCGTTCTCCCTACTGATTCATCTCCTTTACTAAAGTAAAAGTAGAGGCTCTGAAATATACTTAAGTACAAAAGTAAAAAGTAAAAATGAATTTGTACCTTTAATGATACATATTTCCTCTTTTGATAACTTGGCAACTATAAAAAAGTTCTCGGCACACAGCAAAGGATAGTTTCCCTCTTTAAACAACCTGCACATAAAACAATCACCGGACAGCCAAATTTCAGACAGAATATATATATATACATTTATAATATATATAATATAAATATAAGGGCTGTCAGCATTAATGCATTGATCACAATGAGATTAAGGGCCGAGCATAACGTTCATTCTTTTTATCACGATAATCTCTCCTCACTGACTCACTGTCTCAGATGTTATAATGGAGCTGTGTAAACTGTGCTCAGTGCTCAGCATGTGTTCATATGATAGCAGTCTTCCTGCTGCTGTCTGCACATTGTTGGACTTTCCTTCTAGTAGCAGATGTTGATATGAGGGAGGCGACACAGGGCGCATACACCAAAAGAAAAAAAAAAGATCGATTTTCTATCCCTTAGTATTATGACGCCATATGATTAGGGCCAAATGTAAAATAAAAATACTGACCTGGAGGAGAGGGGGGTAATATTTTTGGGAAATAACTCCGACAGTCAGATATTCTCCGACATTAAAAAGTCACAAATTTACTTGTGCGTCCTTTTCCAGAATGATGAGCGTGAATATACCGAAACTTGTACATTCCCCCTAACCCATCCTCATCATTTATATTTCTTATCTATGAGTTCGTTAAAATCTTTTTTTAAACTGTAAATGTTTGTATAAAGACCCAAAATCTGTTCTTTTTTATAATCCAAAAATGTCTCATATTGCATCTAAATCCCCAAAGTTTGCTGTAATATCTCTTTATACCCAAATTTTGTATAATGATGAAAATTATGAAAAAATGTTTATTAAACTGCCTTAAAATCCCCAAGACACTACTGTGTCTACTGCTTGTATTTCTTAATTTATTATGCTTTAACCGTCGTGTCGTCCTCCCGGGTCAAATTGACCCCGTCTGTTTTGACTGTTCCTTCTTTCCTCCCTTCCTTCCTTCCTTCCTTCCTTCTTTCCCCTGTCCTTCTTTCCTTCCTTCCTCCCTTCCTCTTTTCCTTTCTCCCTCCCTCCCTCCTACCTTCCTTCCTCCCTTCTTTCCTTCTGTCTTCCTTCCTCCCTTCCTTCCTCCCTCCTTTCCTTCCTTCTTCCTCCCTCCTTTCCTTTCCTTCCTTCCTCCCTCCTTTCCTTCATTCTTCCTCCCTTCCTTCCTCCTTTTCTTTCTTCCTCCCTTCCTTCCTTTCTCCCTCCTTTCCTTCCTTTTTCCTTCCTTCCTCCCTCCTTTCCTTCCTTTTTCCTTCCTTCCTCCCTTCCTTCCTTCCTTTCCTCCCTTTCCTCCCATCCTTCCTTCTTTCCTACCCGCTACCTTCCTCCCTTCCTTCTTTCCCCTGTCCTTCTTTCCTTCCTTCCTCCCTTCCTCTTTTCCTTTCTCCCTCCATCCCTCCCTCCTACCTTCCTTCCTCCCTTCTTTCCTTTCCTTCTGTCTTCATTCCTTCCTTCCTTCCTCCCTCCTTTCCTTCCCTCTTCCTCCCTTCCTCCTTTCCTTCCATCTTCCTTCCTCCCTCCTTTCCTTCATTCTTCCTCCCTTCCCTCCTCTTTTCTTTACTTCTTCCTCCCTTCCTTCCTTCTTCTCTCCTTTCCTTCCCTTTTCCTTCCTTCCTCCTTTCTTTCTTTCTTCCTCCCTTCCTTCCTTCCTTTTTCCTTCCTTCCTCCCTCCTTTCCTTCCTCCCTCCCTCCTTTCCTCCCTCCCTTCCTTCCTTCTTCCTCCCTTCCTTCCTTGACTCGAGGACAACAGGAGGGTTAAAATCCCCAAAATGTGGATTACAACTCCAGAAAAATATCCTAGAAATGAGAATAAAGGCGACACAATGTTTTGTTTATTTTTTTATTTTATCTTTAAAATCTTGAATTTTCTTGAAGTGCCTCTTTGTTTGTATAATGTCTCCAAAATGTTTGTTACACCATAATGTGCCTAATTACGCCAAATTTAGTTTTACCACAATAAGTCAAACACATCTTGTTGTGTTTTTTAATTCTCCAAACTTGGTTTCAGTGTTTGGTGTAAAAGCCCCAAAATGAACCTGGTGACATGTTGTAATTCCTAGAAGGTTTGTTTCTGGATTTAAGTAAAGAGACAACGTTGTTCAGCTTAACCCTCCTGTTGCCCTCGAGTCAAGGAAGGAAGGAAGGAAGGAAGGAAGGAAGGAAGGGAGGAAGAAGGAAGGAAGGAAAGGAGGGCGAAAGGGAGGAAGAAGGAAGGGAGGGAGGGAGGAAGGAAGGAAGGAAGAAGACAGGAAAGGAAGGAAGGAAGAAGAAAGGAAAGGAGGGAGGAAGGAAAGGAGGAAGGGAGGGAGGAAGGAAGGAAGGAAAGGAGAGAGGGAGGAAGGAAGGACGGGAGGAAGAAGGAAGGAAAGGAGGGAGGAAGGAAGGATGGAAGGAAATGAGGGAGGGAGAAAGGAAGGAAAGGAGGGAGGAAGGGAGGAAGAAGGAAGGAAAGGAGGGAGGAAAGAAGGAAGGAAGGAAGGACCGACTTCCTCAGTTTAAGTTGATCCTTGTAATTAAATACTGTACGAAGTCAGAAATACAAAGAACCAGCTGTTGATGTTTGAGGAGTTTTTGTATGATTGTCTCAAAAACACGCACACATACACACAGTGTAAATGCTGTTATCCTTTAGCCATGTTTCCTTTAGTTTGCAGATGATGTATTGGTTTTTATACAAGTCTCACTTTGTCTTTTAGAAGAGATTCACGTCCATCATATTAGAAACAATAAAAAAATAGAACTGAAAATGTACATCATACACCTGATACATATACATATATATATATTCTGTTTTTTTACATTGGTAAAAATGTGAATTATATATAAAAAGACAAATTAATTCAACTTTTTCCTTCTTTTTTTTTTTTTTACACAGTTATTATTTTTCTGAAATATACATCAGGACGTAAATGAGGAAGCTTCAGGCACTTTCCTTTAATAGCTGAAGTGAGCACAGGTCAAAGACGCTGCGTCCAACAGACAAACTGCTTTTGGTTCTCGTTCCTCGCCACAGATAGAAAATAAACGAGGGAATCTTCTCTACGACGAACGGCGGCAGGAAGTAGAGACCGAACCCTAACTGCTGCTCTTCTTTTGTTAACCCTCCTGTTGTCCTCGAGTCAAGGAAGGAAGGGGAGGAAGAAGGAAGGAAGGGAGGGAGGGAGGAAGGAAGGATGGAAGAAAGGAAAAAGGAAGGAAAAGAGGGAGGAAGGGAAGGAAGGGAGGAAGAAGGAAGGAAGGGAGGGAGGAAGGGAGGAAGGAAAGGGAGGAAGAAGGAAGGAAAAGAGGGAGGAAGGAAGGAAGGGAGGAAGAAGGAAGGAAAAGAGGGAGGAAGGAAGGAAGAAAGGGAGGAAGAAGGAAGAAAAAGAGGGAGGGAGGAAGGAAGGAAAGGGGGAAGGAAAAGGGGGAGGAAGGGAGGAAGAAGGAAGGAAAAGAGGGAGGAAGGGAGGAAGAAGGAAGGAAAGGAGGGAGGGAGGAAGGAAGGAAGAAGGAAGGAAAGGAGAGAGGTAGTAAGGAAGGAAGGAGGGAGGAAAGAAAGACTGAAGGAGGGAGGAAAGAGAGAGGAAGGAAAGAAAGAGAAGGAAGGAGGGAAGAAGGACAGACGGAAGGAAGGAAGGAAAGAAGGAACAGTCAAAACAGACGGGGTCAATTTGACCCGGGAGGACGACAGGAAGGTTAAATTGAAGATGATCGTGATGAAAGTATTTTTAAGTTGCTTTCTGGCGGTTCTGCACGTTGTCTGTAAGTTGAACATCATCACCGCCAACTGTTTTCCAAATGATGTCATCAGTTTTTCACCAGACAGCCGCTGCTTTCAACAGATTGAAAAGCTCATTTATCTTCAGTAAACTCTCACAGACCTGAAACTTGCTGCAAAGAGACATTTCGTCAATATTTACTCAATGCTGTTATTGTGAAAGTCGGATTTAAAATGTCATACCAACCTTTTCATGTTCTGGGCTAACATGTATTTTACATAAAGTTTCCCAGATTATCGGATTGTGGCTTTTTAAAATGAAGTAATGTCTACTTTAGTGTGGACATATGTAAGCAAAGAATGATCTTTCCTTCTGAGATTGTTCCATTTGAAGGGTTTTCAGAGCCCCCCAAAAAGTGAAAGTTCAGAAAAAGTAAATATAATGTTGCATAACAAATATCTCTTATCCCTTTCATCATTTTTAGACTTTTGTGTATGCCTTTGGGTTTTGGAAACCATGTTTTTTACATCACAGATAATGATTTTGAACCATTGGTTTCCATTATTGTGCAAAAAAACGTTGTGTAATTAATCACAAAGAACATAAAGTGCATTATTTTTTCTCCCCAGTCTACAGTACAAATACACAACAATACTGTAACTCTGAGAGAAATGAATGCAGACTAAATGTTCACCGTGTGGATGATTACACAAGTCAAACAAGTTTCAACTGTGATTGATGACTGAACTGATGTTTCTTACTAACCCGAAATAGATGTCTGGTAATTCATCCAAAAACCTAAAACCATTAAGTCTAAATGATTTGTAGTTGAGGAGCTTAACCCTCCTGTTGTCTTCAGGTCAAGGAAGGAAGGAAGGAAGGACAGGGTGGAAAGAAGGAAGGACAGGAGGAAGGAAGAAAGAAAGGGAGGAAAGAAGGAATGAGGAAGGAAGGGAGGAAAGGAGGAAGAAAGTAAGGAGAGAAGGAAGGGAGGAAGGGAAGGAGAAAGGAAGGAAGGAAGGAAGTAAGTGAGGAAAGAAGTATGGAAGGAGGAGGGAGCAAAGAAAGAGGGAAGGAGGGGAAGAACGAAGGAAAAATTAAAGAAAGAGGGAGGAAGGAAAGGAGGAACAGTCAAAACAGACTGGGTCAATTTGACCCGGGAGGACGACACGAAGGTTAAACTACTAAAGTGTGAAAGTTGGATGACATGTAAAGCACATTTTATGTAAGAAACCACAGAAGAAATTTATTATATTTCTTGTTACTTTACTTTCATTGTGTTTTAACGAGTCCAAATCAAACCGTTTGGAGCTACTGACTGACCATCAACAGCTAGCTTAAAGATTATATTGTTCTTATTGCCAACAAATCTCATGTTCAGATCCAAACCAACAATGAGCTGATCTACTAACAAGTATTGTGTGTGTATCCAAAGACTGATATATCTTATTCCTCCGTTGTAAGATGTCACACAACTGGTAATAATGGAGCATGTTTCTGCCCAACTGCTCATACACAGTGTTTTCCTACTTAATGAGATTTTCTGTCAGCATTCATTAAATATCATTGGTTCTCAGATGTCCGAGTATCCGTGAATGCACCATTACGTAGTGCTTAAAAAAAACCTAAAAAACCACCCAATGACGATCATTTAAAAGCAAGTTTCAAGCATCTGCTAGTTGAAAGAAGCGGCTGCCTGGGAGGAAACTAAAGTAAAAACTGATGGTCTGGTTGGATAAATGTATTGACTGCTTCATAACAGGTCCGACTGTTTGAAGACTTACAATCGTCCTTGTGATCACGGAGCTGCTTTTACGATCACCAGACAACTAAATGTGAGAAATACAGCAATGAAACTGATGGTCTGGTTTGATAAATGTATTGACTGCATCAGACAGCAACTGTGGCAGCTGCTTGATCACAGGTCTGACTGTTTGAAGACTTACAAACACGCACGTTTCCCCTCAGTGACGAAGAACAGAAACACCAAAAGCACCGTAGAAACACTTTCCCACCTGCTCAAAAAAAGGACAATAAATTATTTAGCTGTCACACTTTCCAAAAATGTTTTAAAGACTGAGTTCAAGCTTCCTGTCTGTTTATTCAATAGTGTTCAGTAGCTTTGGGAGAATCACAACTAAAGTGGCGTTTCAGGTTAAATTAGCACCTCGCTTTTCTTAATGAAGACACAGTGAAGACAGGCGAAGACGGCAAAGAGTCTTAAAATGCAGAATCCATGTTGTTGGCACTGAAAATACATAAGATTGTACATATTTATATTTATTCAGAGCAGGAAGTGGAGACCTTTCTCTCATAATTATGACTAAGAAAACATAAGAACAAGATTCAAATTGAATATCTCGTTATTAAAGGGGAAGTATTCTGCTTTTTTTTATTGTTATTTACCGTAAAAGTCCAATCATTACCGGACCATTAACCATTAACCTCACACACTGTTTCAGGTGTAATATGTTTGTTTTAATTAAAGTAAATAAAAGTAAATTGAGAAAGTTTTGGGGTATAAACGTGTGTTTATAAATAAAGAGCTACTGGTGCATTCAAATAAACCAGTGTTTAATAGAAAAGTGTTTTTTCCAGCATTATACACCGGTTTATACGGTATATACTGTTATAGAGTTGTATAATAACAGTCGGGGAGTTCCGGTCCTCTGAAATGAGGCCAATGCGGAAGTAACTTAAAACTGCATTCTATCAAAAGGCCACCAGGGGGCGACCGTTTTGGTGTCAAAAGGACTTCCGTCTCTATACAAGTCAATGGAGAATTCACCAACTTCTCACTTGATTTCTAACCTCAGTAAACGTTTTCAAAATGTGTTTATGGTCTCAATCGCTAGTTTAAAGCCTTCTTCAATGCAGTAAGATGTTCATTTGGGACATTTTGGCCTCCCTGATTTTATATGTGACGATAAAGCAGGGTATGCATTAGGGCGTGGCTACGTGGTGATTGACAGGTTGATTGGTTCACAGGTTCAGGAGGGTGCCTCATGCTCCTCCTGATGCCCATATAAGTAGAATCCATGTTTTTATATTTCCCAGCATGCACCTGAAATTTTCAAGACTATTGGCCTCCGAGCAGCAGTCCACAAACCAATGGGTGACGTCACGGATGTTACGTCCATTATATATACAGTCTATGTATAATAAAAATGGTCAAAGTTCCAAAACTGAACGTATGTAGAAAAGCTGCCTGCAAGTCAAAAGTAGGACGTCAATCTGCTCTGCTTTGTGAAGCCGACCAATCAGAACAGAGTAGGCTCATCAGGAGGAGGGGGGGGGGGCCTTAAAGAGACAGGAGCTAAAACGGCCTGTTAATAGACAGAGGCTGAACTAAGCGGCTGCATCAAGGACCAGTAGAAGATAAATAAGGAGTTTTTAACTGGAAATCATGCAGAGATATTCCAGTAGAGACACAGAATGTAAACATAGAGCTGGAAATGTAAAGATTATGAACTCTTTCATACAATAAATGACGTGTGATTATACGTGGCACACCTGGACCCAACGTGTTTCAGTGTGTTAGACAACACTAACACCACCTTTAGATCTAAATCTTTACAGTGTGTGGAGGCAAAAAATGTATAAGCTGACCAGATGTGAGATCTTTGGAATCTGTTACAGTTTTGTGGTGTAAAAACTTTTAATGTAATGAAATGGAAAGAGGAATAAAACAATTTGGTATAAAAATGTACAATTTGTATAAAAAAGTAAAACTGAATCTACTAAATGCTGTTTATAGTTTGCTTTATTTAGTTCGTTTTGGACTGAATCTGTTTTTTTATGTTTTAAGTGAAGTTTGTTTCATGTGTAGTTTTAGTCAATAAAACCAAACCGAGACGTTTCCATAGCAACTTCATTCAATGAAACAGTGTGATGTAAAGTCACAGTGCAGCTTTTTGACTGATGTTTCCATGATCTCATAATGACGAAATACAGATGTTATAATTACCAGATACTCAGTCATAATTATAAAATAAGATCTCCTTTTTTCTTTTCTTTTGTGAGTTGAATATAAAACCATTCAACAACTAAATAAGTTGAGGTTTAAGTTTCAGGTTTTTTCATCATTCTGGTTCCTGCTTTTTAAAAAAAATTCATTTCTCTCAGTTTTGAACATTTTCTGCATTTTAAGACTTTGTGCTCAGAAACATTTCATGGGATCAGCTGGTTTCCCTCCAGACTCGGGCTGGGTATCAACCGTTTGCTGTTTGATGACAGATTCACATTTATAAAAGTTAGAGGCCAAAATATGAATCATAAAAGACATTTGACGAAAATGTGAGTTTTAACTGTACGACTCCAATATCCTGAAGCTTTCCAATCATGTTCCTTGTCTTGATTTCAATATTAAACCAATTAAAGGATCATTTCTGATACCCAGCCGCCACATTCTTGTGCACACATTAAGCATCTCCAGCAGCATCCTTCCTGTCATAGCTTTGTGTTCCTGGGTTTTTGTTCTTCTTAATTAAAACAAACAAACAAAACAATCAAACCTCCAAACCACAAACCATTAAAGACAGACCAGTATGACCAGTATGCATCACAGGAGGGATTATTCAATGAGGTACAGCTGTGCAAACAGCAAGATTACTGTCAAAAATAAAGTTTATTTGTTCATCATGGTTGACAAAAACTTAATATACTTTGACTTAAATCCAACATGTTGAGGGACATTTGAACAAATTACATGGGGATTGTCATCTTGCTGGTCAGCCAAACTGGTTTATCTGTTCAGTTTACTGGGAGGTGAAGCAGAGCAGCTCTCAGACCAGTTAAGAGCTTCTGCTGAACATCATCGGGGAACCGGAGCTGCCGACACGGAGCGAAACATTCCCCTTAAATAACAGGACGAACCGTGAGATCAGAGGACTTATAATAAATAAAACAAGTTGAGAGTTGAGATGACGATCCATCGCTGTCATGTCTGTGTGATGAACTCAGGACAGCTGGGATCGCTCCGTTTGGAGTAAAACATACACAAACCAACCAGAGCTGCAACGATTAGTCAGTTAACCGATTAATAGGTCGACAGAAAATTAATCACCAACTATTTTGAGGTTTCTTTTTAGTAAAGAAATGCCAAACTTTTCTGTTTCCAGCTTCTAAAATGTGCATATTTTCTGGTTTCTTTATTTCTCTGTGATGGTAAACTGAATATTGTTGGGTTGTGGACAAAACGAGACATTTGAGGACGTTTTTTACCTTTTACTGATATTTTATAGACCAACTAATCAGAAAATAATCGTCACATTGATCAATAATGTAAATAATCATTAACTAATACTAACATCTCTAAACTCACTAATTAACAAACTGCATCTTTTTTATAAATGTATACATAAACAGATGATGTAGAGATGTTGGTAAAGACTCGTTTCACCCTTTTACACTTTTAGCACTGCGGCTGCAATTAATGATTATTGTCATTACTGATGAATCTGTCAATTACTTTCTTAATTAATTGATTGTTTGATCCATAAGATGTCAGAAAATTGTGAGAAATGTCAATCATTGTTTCTATAAACCAAAGATTCACCCCTAAAATGTCCAAATGACCACAACTCAAAGATATTAAATTGACTGTCATAGAGGCGAATTACTATGTTTGGTAACTTCCATAAACATCCAAAATAGCCTCCTCATGCCTCTCTGTCAGGTTGTAGAGTCATGTGGAGTTTTTTCATTTAGACTTTTTGGTAACTTTTGGTTCCAAGTATTTCAATGAGTGCCTTATAAAGGTTTAACTTTAAATTCTTCTTCTGAATTAATAATAATGTGCACTTTAATTAATTGTTCAGTTGTTTGATCCATAAAATGTAAATCAATGTTCCTTAAATGTCCTATTTTTGTCCACAAAGATATTCAGTTTACTGTCATCGAGAACTAAAGGAACCAGAAAATATTCACATTTGAGATTTTAGTCAGCTGACTTGACTCAAAGCGCTTAATTGATTATCATTCAGAAGATGGCGATTGATTGATTAATCAACTAATCATTAAAGCTCTACTTAGCACAGACATGAGAGCAGTCTTTATGAGAATTAGAAGGACAGTCAATATGCGTATTTCCAAAAAATGTTGAATCTTTAACCCTTTATCAGACGAATAACTATGTTTGGTAACTTCCATAAACATTCAAAATAGCCTCTTCATACCTCTGTGTGAGGTTGTAGAACCATGTGGATTTTTTATATATAGACTTTTTGGACAATATTTTACCCTATAGACCAATAAGGAACCATATATGGTAACTTCATTGACTTGTCATGTAATATCCCCCAATAACTCTCTAGGGTTGAAATGTAGAATTTCTAAGTATTTCAATGAGTGTGCTATAAAGGGTTTAACTTTAAATTCTTCTTCTGAATTAATAATAATGTGCACTGAAATCTGTAGTTCATGTTTCCTGTTCGGCAGCGTGTCAGCGAGCTGCGGTTCCCTCTGAAAACACGACGTACTGACCTCACACAACGCCGAAAATAAAAGACAAATTCAAGCCTTTAAAACACATGAGTGTAAAAATATAAAGTACCTGTTTATATATATTTATTTATATATAGAATTATATATAGAAATGAATATTCTTTGTTCGGTCTTTGTGAGATTTGGAAGCCGTTTGGTCCCCAATGACACAAAAGACAAAAAAAAAAAATCCAACAGGGAATTTTTTTTATCCATCTGAGACAAATCTCCTCCGTCTGGAATCTGGAGAGACGAGACGAACGACAACAACAACATAAAAATCACAGCGACCGTCCGTTTCCCGCCTCCTCCCATGAGTCTCAGCTGTCTGTGCGAGGAGGGGGCGGGGCCTGCGAGGAGGGGGCGTGGCCTGCGACGCCTCAGCCCACCGCTTTGTGTTTCCCGCCGCAGCAGTGGCAGGCGACTCCGCAGCGGTAGCACGCTCTGAGCGGCCCGTAGCAGCACATGCACGGCGCCAGCAGCGACAGACCCACCAACGCCGTCCAGCGCAGGCAGAAGCGCTCGTCGCTGGTGTCGCAGGAGCACGGGTCCGAGTAATCCCCCTCCGTGTCCGACATGCAGTGATACAGAAGGCTGTCCGCGCACCACATGAAGCTGACCCGCCGGATGCAGGTCTGAATGGGGTCGGGCGCTTCCTGGCAGCGACCTCGCCCGTTGTCGTCATGGTTGAACATGTCCTGACAGTACACGCAGCGGGAGCGCTCGCCGTCGTCCTTCCGCCGCTTCCCTTTGGGCTGCAGAGCTCGCGGCTGCACCGTCACCACCGCTCTGTGGCCGCAGCCGGGTTTGCCGTCGCAGGCTCGCTGCACCTCGCAGCTCAGCGGGTACGGGTAGGTGTAGTCCTGTTTGGGCGGCTCGCTCTTGTTGAAGTGGACGTAGGCGTCGGGGTTGTCCTGCTGGGTGAGTTTATCTCGGGTGGTGTTGGCATGGCGATAGTCCTCGTAGCCGGTGAGCCAGGTGCGCTCGCGAGGGTTGATGCGTACGATCTCTTCCTCCTCCACCTGGAAGCTGACGTGATGAGGGAACATGTGCACCTGCAGAGAAGAAGAGGGAGAGAGAGGTCTTAATAAAAGCTGAATGAAACCATGGTTTAATATTTATTTTATATACAGATAAATGAGGTTGTTTTGTGTCCATGTGGTTTGGTCAAATTTAACCCTCCTGTTGTCCTCGAGTCAGGGAAGGAAGGATGGAAGGGAGGAAGAAGGAAGGAAAGGAGGGAGGAAGGAGGGAATGAGGGAGGAAGGAAAGGAAGGAGGGGGGAAGGAAGAAGGGGGGAAGGAAGGAAAGAAAGAGGGAAGTAAGGAAGGGAGGGAGGAAGGAGGGAAGAAGGAAGGAAGGAAAGGAGTTAGGAAGCAGGGAAGGAAGGAGGGGGGAATGAATTCATTATTTCTTTCTTCTTTCATTCTTTTTCCTCTTCCACCTTTATCTTTCTGTCTTTCCTTCTTTCTTTCTCCTCCTACTTAATTTTCTGTCTTTCTCTTCTTCCTCTATTATCTTTCTTTCTTTCTAGGTGGATAAAATATTTAATATATATCATTCTGTTGTGTTTACTTCTTTCTTTCCTCCTTTTTCATTCTTTTCTTCCTTTATCTTTCCTTTTTTCTTTCTTTCCTCCTTCTTTTTCATTCTTTTCTTCTTTTTCTTTCTTTCTTTCTTTCTTTCTTTCTTTCTTTCTTTCTTTCTTTCTTTCCTTCCTTCCTTTATCTTTCTCTCTTTTCTTTCTTTCTTTCTTTCTTTCTTTCTTTCTTTCTTTCATTAGATGTACAAACTGAATTAAGGGAAACATGATTTTAATCCCCATAAATATGACGGAACATAGTTGACCGATCCTTCAGAGCTTCTTTACTCACCTGATCCAGGAAGTAGTGATCCGAGGGCCGGTGCTGCTCGTAGAAATGTCCCAGAATGCAGTGGTGCCGGCGGGGCTCGCAGAAGTTGAGCGGGGCCAGCGTGTGCATCGCCGGCTCTCTCTTCTGGGACGAGTTGGAGGAGCTATCGGTGGCGGTCTGCAGGAAGAGAGAAAAGAAGAAGAGAATCTGGTTAATCTGGACTCAATCAGACAGGTGATAAAAGTCCTGCTGTGACCAAAGAGACAGAAAGAGAGATGAAAGAGGAGCGGAGGACTGAAATAAAAACAGAGGAATTATAGCAGTAAGTTACCATTATAAACATCTGTATAAATAAAAACCTTAACTTCACTGATTTAAGGCCCCACTTATCAGGCTCACGAAATAAAATACAGTGATAGGCGTGGATAGAGGCATTATGTTTTCAGGTTGTTCCTTTAGTTTTTATTTTTATTTAGTTTTTCAGTTTGCTTTTTTAATTTCAGTTTAGTTTTAGTGAGTTTAACAAGTGTATACGTGTGTTGTGTGTGTATATATAAGTGTTTTAGTTGAGTTTTTATTTCGTGTGAGTGTTTCAGGTATCATGAGGAAAGCCTTGATTAGTAGAAGCTGTAAAGGTCCCGGTGAGTTTTGTGCTTTTCTTTGATTAAAGCCAAAGTTATACGGAGGAAGACAGTTGTATATTTTAAGTGCTTGTGGAGGTGAGCGTGGTTTAAGGGTCAGAAGCACCAGGTGAGTTGATTATCTCAGCTGAGGAGAGTTGACTAATTAAGCTCTCCTTAGTCTCTGCAGGAGTGGCTGGATGCAGAGAGTGGAGCAGAAGACAGAAGCTCTGAGTTTAAGTTTTAACTGGGCAACTGTGCCCAACTTGGTCTCCCTCTCCTCGTTTTCCTGTCATCATCATCCATGTCGTGCAATTAAAAAGCATTAAACAATTATTTTAAAACTGTCAAACAGCTGCTAACAAACCAAAACAAAGTGCTACAGATCAGCTGTCCTTTCTCCCCACAACTGATTTGGTTTTTTGGTTTTTTTAACCTCCATTTCAAAGGTAATCGTAGTCTTACTTTTGTAAAATCATGACATCAGACAATATGACTGTGTCTTAAAGTTGTTGCTTTATTCTATCTAACAAACTTTACCATTAATAAAAATGTAATGCTTTAAGATTCAGTTTATCTGCTTAGATATCAGATGATATCCACAAATCCCCCTTAAAAATGATTTAAACTGATATCAAATTTAGTTAAAACTTAAAAGTAAGATTAACATAGTTTAATTTCAAGGCTTTGCAATACATTTAAAACTGAGCTTTAAATGTAGTTTTGGACTGAAATGAAAGGTTTACTGTGATGTTTAGTGACGGTAAACCAACAGGAGGAGAACATGTTCTATCAGAGGTTCTCGGTTCCACCTGAGCTTCACTTCACTTCACTGACCCTCCTCCAGACTTCTGTGTGCAATTAGCCGAGAACGAGGGAAAAAATGAAAGAGCTCAAGAAGCAGAGCGGCGTGGCGCAGACGTCTGTGAAGCCTTTGTGTTTTTATTGGGTCTTTGCTAAATGAATCCCAGCCCGGCCTCGCGGCCTGCGGCCCTGCGAGCGCAGCGCGCCGGGTTACGTCATCCTCGGGGTTGACACGCCGCTGCTTTCATGTGGAGGTTCGAGCTTTGTGAGCTCACTCAGATCACACAAGACGAACACCAGAAAACTGAACTCTACAGACTCCGTGTGTCTCTGATATGTGCTGGGTGTTGCTTGTTTTTTTTGTTGTGAACAGATTTTGCTGAAGCTGCATTTCTGGCTGCTACTCTAACGTAAAACCAGCATTACAATCTATATTTTTAACGTCATTCAACTTTAAATGATGGGGGACAAAACCCACAGGCCTCATTTTATGCAAAAGTGTATTAAAAACTTTATCTGAAGCTCCAGCTAACTGAATTTAGTTGAATCATGTTGATATCTTCCAAAGTTTAAGTCTTTTTAGTACGAAATGTCCTCTTTGTGTTTTTCTGGAAACAGTAAAGAAGAGTGAATGTTGATTAACTTTACTAAGATATCTACTTAATTTGACTCATTTGGACATCTAAAGCCTCATTTTAGCTTCAGATAAACCTTTAAATTGATTTACAATGAAAGTGCATTAGGAAGGTATGAACAGGAGGAATTATAACAGCAAAATCTATTTTAATGTTCATTTGGGAATCTGACTGTTGTTTTACTTCTCACCATATTTCCTAACCATTTTCATACATATTCATAAAACATTTACAAAACCTTTTGTAAACCGTTTTTAAAAATGTTTCCTTGGTTTCTTTTGGTGCATTAAAACCACCAAAAGTCAATTTTCTTTATAAAAACCCTGCAGGTGATTTGATGTGCGGACCTTGCTGGCATTCTCAGTAAAAGCCACGACTCAGCTGAAAGTCCTACCTGATGATACTGTAACGCTAGTTGTAAGTTAACGTCACCTTAATTAAATCTACTTTGTGGGTAAGAAACAGCAAAGTTCTTCAGAGAGGAACTTGGGTACTTTTACTGTCCTCTTGAAAAAAAGACAAGTGGCACCGACAACAAACTTGATATGACTTGATGACGATGATAATACTAATAAGTATTATTATCTTATTTAACATCACTATTCTATGTCACTTTATAGCCTATTGCTGCAGGATTATGGGTCATTTTCTGAGCAAAGTCTGGTGAAGTCTACAAAGTACGCTCTGCACTCATGGACTTCCCGGTAATGTGCTCGCAACGTCCACAAGTCTGCAAATGTGGTGAAGTGCAGATATTTGGAATCAGCCATTCTATTGGTCATTTACCAACATTTAACCTCCCCGGAAGGAACTCAAAACTGTCCCACAACATTTACGTGACGATCGAAACTGTTGCAGCATGACTACGTGGCCTCCAGAGTCCGGTGGGTCCTATCAAGGTCCTACTCTGCTATGGAGACACAGCAGCTGAGAGGACGTTCCTGTAATGTTCCTGCCTCCTAAATTTAACCAGGAACTTCCTTAATGGAAACAGGACTATAGAGTCAGTCTGGGATTACATGAAGAGACAGAAGCAGCTGAGATGCCCAAAAATCCACAGAAGAAGAAGAAGAAGAACTGTGGTGACTTCTCCAAACAATAACCGACCTGCAGAGTACCTGAAACACTGAGTGCAGGTGTACTGAGGAGAACTGCTGCTGTTTTAAAGACAAACTGTATTTAAATCAAGATAGTTGACACATAAAAACTATTCAAGCAATTATTTTTCGAAGGATACGTTGAACTTTTGCACAGTACTGTACATCGACTTGATCAGTGCGACAGTCCGATTTCAGGTCAGACTTGGGGATTTTACTATATTTTAAAGGTTCAAATCTCCATAGTTATATAACTGCTGTACATCATTTCCCCTCCTGCTGTTTCCCTGTGGAGCCTGAAACCGTTCAGACCCTCCAGACGTCCAGAAGAGAGGAAGCATTGCATCACGACAGGGTGGGTTTTATTTACTCCTGACGAATGTTGATCTACATGCTCATTGTACTCAGCGCCTCAGAGACCAGCTCCTTCCAAGACTTTTTCCTGAAAAGACCCATCCATCCACCTCCTCCTCATCCTCAGGGAGCCTTCAGGATGGAGGCGAACGATGTGCAGCCGGAGCGGTTCAGCCACGTTCCCCTCTCAGCAGCCTCGGCTTCCCTCTAAATGAGGCCAGCTATGTAAACAGGCAGCCTGGTGACGGATTACTGACAGCTCCGACTCTCTATTCCAGCGCTGGACATCCTGCGGAAACTATACACCCTTGTTCTTTGGAACCAGTGGAAAGACGAATAAGGCGACTGAAAGGGGAAGCAGAGAGCGGGACCTGCTCCTCCCAGCAGACGTACGATGGAAGTGAAGGCGACATAAGATTATTTTAATGTTTCTGTTTTATGGAACAGAGAGAGACAGGAAAGAGTCGTCAGCTGGACCCGAACACATGCAAACTAACGAGTCTGGGGTCCAAGCCAATTAGGATAGAAACAAAGGCATCGTGCCCCGTCATCAATGTTACAACAGCATTACATAATTTAATTACAATATAGATGTAAGTGTAATCAGTTACAGTTACTGATGAAAATGTTGATGATTACAAAGGAGGTTTACATCTGAAGTCAGACCTTTAAGATTTTACTCAGGAGGGTTTTTTCCTCATTTTTTAATATTTAACATGTTACTGAATACATATATTGCTGTTTTTAATCCTTTCAAATCAATATTTTGTTTTATATTTAGTAAATAAATCATAACGTGGGCTTAAATGGAGTCACAGTACCAATTAAACCCACTTTATTCATCAAATATCTTTATTTTATATTCCAAAATCTACATGAACTAATGAATACATTTTCAAATGAGAGATAAATGTTGCTTTATAAGAAATGAGCTCCCTTATAAATCATGTCAGTATCCATGAAACACAGCTGGACTTAGATTTTGGTGCTTAATGGGAACATTTACCATAACAGCTGAAAACATTGGTTAGAAAACTAGAAAAGTCATCAACTGTGATAAGTTACATTACTTTGATGAAGTCATTGAAATAGTTACATTACTTATTACATTTTAAATAGAGTAACTAGTAATGTGTAACGTGTAATGTGTTATATTTCCAAAGTACAGTAACCTTCCCAACCCTGCCTGTCACACATTTGAAATTGGACGGTTTTTAGAAATGTCTATTTAATTAGCCTTAATAATAACGTATGTTTTTATTCAGTCATGCATTATACACATAGATCTTCCTGTTTCCACAAAACCTGCATCACATTTTCTCTTATTGCCAATAAATCTCATATTTTAGAGACAAACCAACAATGAACTGATCTACTAACAAGTACTGTGCGTGTATCAAAGCCTGATGTATCTTATTCATCCATTGTTGTCCAAAAACTATTAAAAACACATCAAAGAGAAACAGATGAAAGAACATTATTAATTTCTCAAAATACTTCAGAATAAAGTCAAGAGGTTGTGATATGTAGCACCACAAGTTAACAAAGCTCTCTACATAAAACTGCAATTATGCACAAGTGCAGTGGTGGGTTACTATCTTATTGCTATTTATTGCTCTTTAGAGCCGTTTTCTAAACAAGTTACAGCAAACCAGAGTCTGTAGGGACGAAGGAACATGTGACCCAGTGCGGTGTTGCTCATTGACGTGTTTTTAATAGGTGTGGGTTTATTTTACTATGAATTTAATATTTGACAAACAGTGAAAACGACGCTATTAGAGCGCTGAGAGTAAACAGAAACAGTAAAGTTGCAGCCGGATAGTTAAACAATGAGTTTAAACTCACTATAAAGCTCCATAAAGCAGACGGGAGCTGCAGAAACACTGATAATCTCTGCAGATTCATCAAACACATTACACACTAAAAACTGCAGAGTGCTGAGAGTGAAGCAAAAGATATATATAACATATGGCATCCCTCAAAAATCAAGTCTTGAACCAATCATTTTCTCTCTATATGCTCCCATTAGGTCATATCCTTCATTACCATCACATCTCATTTCACTGTTATGCAGACGATACACCGTTATACATGACAGAGCTGCTTAGATGATGTTTGAGACTGGATGTCAGGTTCTTATCATCATCCACTGCTTAATCGCCTTAACCCAAATATTAAGGGCAGTGCTATAAACCTGGGGGGGTTATCTTGAACACTGAGCAAAGCTTTGGACAACACACGAAACTGGAACAATCATATTTCGACCAACTCTGGAATATTTGCACGATATTAAATATTATCTTTCAACAACCCAGGGAAAATCATCTCATGCATTAATGTCCTCATGCCTGGACTATTATAAAGTCCCAGCTCAGAATCTATTTTAAAATCCTATTTGTGACTTTACATGGCATCAAAGTGCATCAGTGAACTCTTAACCTCTTAGAAGGCCTCCTAGAACTGCTGGGTTAGGCCTACTCGCTCCAGAGTCCAGGTTAAGGTCAAAGAGTGATCAAGCTTTTACAGACTTGCTCTTTCAGCTGATAACTAGTCTTATTTATGCAGTTACATACAGCAACCACCTGAAGTTTATTTTAACCTCCTGAGACCCGAGCTTTTGTTTGGTATGCATTTTTTAATTTCTCCTAGATATTTCGGATTAACAGGACCAGGAACAGGAAGTAGTTTTTGGAAATAAAAGTCCTCATATGGGGGTTTATTTTACTGTATAACACAATTTTAATTGACCAGTGTACAAAACTATTTATTCGAGTACTTCCTGATAAGCAGCGCCGTAGCTTGTTGCTAAAATCAGTCAAATTTGTATAAAACTACAAACCTTATTAAGCATAAATAAACAAGTTTCAGCCATAACATTTGATGAGGGTTTTGCACCTGGTCTACTTTTATCTGGGGATCAACTGTTGATTTACTTGGCCAAGATGCTGCCATCTGGTTTTCACAGATTAAACTGTATTGTGTTTTTGCTTTTTCACCACTAGGTGGCACAAAAGAATGTGTACAAATGAGGACAACAGATCAAAGTTAAGCAGAATGAAGTATAAGGTCCAGGGAACCCAAAATTTAATGTCTCCATATGAGTCACAGGAGGTTAATAGTGTGCCTGTTCTTGTGGTTTTCTTTTATTGCTATTATAAAGCTACAATAAAGTTGCATCCAAAGAGCTAAACAATGAGCTTTGGATACACACACAATACTTGTAATCAGTTCATTGTTTGTTTTGGATCCAAACATGAGAAGAAAAATATAGAAAAATGGCCAGAAAAATCATCTGTCCAACATAATTAACACAAACATTTCTAATCACACTAACAGCAGAAATATCTTCACTCTAACAGGATTGGTGACGATGCCTGAAACTGAAACAAATATCGAGAGCCGCTGGATTCATTTATATCTTCTCAGATCTACAGTTCCAGTCTTGGCGGTCTGACACAGGACTGACAAACACATTCACACCTAACAGTTAATTAACCCACATGTTTCTGGACGTGTGCAGACAGGATATCTCCGCACACGTCCTGTGCAGACATACAGTAAACATGCAAACACGGAAAGATGGTGAGCACAAACAGGAAAATGACGTGTGTCTGGTCTAAAACACCACAGGATACCTAACCCTCCCATCCTTCATACTTCCTGTCTGACAGCCCCAAAACACACACACACACACACACACACACACACACACACACACACACACACACACACACACACACACACACACACACAGTATTAAAGCAACTTATCACCACAACAAAAGCAGCATCTCCTGTCTGAGTCTGAGCCAAAATCACAGAAACCAGCCGCTCCCTGCTCTTACTGTTGAGACTAAAATACTCACCTTAGAGTTCAGAAAGTTTGGAAAGATATAAAAAGCATACAAACTTTATTCAGGAATATTTTACACAATTCTGATACATCACATTGAAAAATTAAAAAATGAAGCTTGGAGATGGAAAAGCTGTAAAAAAAAAAAATTTGGTTAAAGAGGTTTGATAAGTCGCCAAAAAGAACAAAATAAAAAGGGACGGAAAGTTTCTTGACTGAATAATGAAGCTGTACAGCAGAGACAGCAGGACACAGAAGTACAGCAGAAACAGGACGACAATCATCAAGATCATTTCATTTTCTGCACACAGACAATCAGATGAAAAACTGAGGATAAGCTTCTCACCGTGAACACGTCATCATCGCCGAGCTCCGCCTCGTTCTGCAGCGTCGACGAGGACGTTGTTGACCCTGGAGAGACCAGAGAAGAAGAGAAGAGACTCAACTTCAGACTCAGTTTATCTCCAAACACATCCAGTTAGTCTACAGCTAACTGTGTCTGTTTGCTGCTTGGTGCTGAACATGTAGAGTACAGCGGCTTTTATGAGCCTCGCTATGAGAGAGCTGAGAGTGAACCAGAACAGTGAAGCTGCAGATGATAACTCTCTGTAGGTTCATCACTACGACACACAAACACATTACACACACTGGCAGATCAGATATTATTATCATAGATCAGCTTTAAATGAAGCTCATTCATTAATTTTCCAAACTGCTTACCCTCTCTAAAGGGGGGTGGGGGGGGAGCCAATCCCAGCTGTCATTGGGGGGGTTTGAGCCAATTCCAGCTGTCATTGGGTGGGTCCCTGGACAAGTCGTCAGTCCATCACAAGGCTGACATATAGTAGACAGACAACCATTCATGCTCACATTCACACCTACGGTCAATTTAGAGTGACCTATTGACGTAACTTACATGTTTTTGGTAGCTGGGGAAACCCGGAGAACCCGTAGAGAACCCAGGAGAACATACAAACTCCAAACAAAATGGCCCCAGTTGGCCAGCAGGTTCGAACCCAGAACCCTCTGCTGTTAGGCGACAGTGCTAACTACTGCACCACCATAAATAAAGTGATCTCTCTTAACCACCAGGACTATAAGATTCTAGGGGATTAATGAGCAGACAGTAGGGCTGGGCGATTATAGCAAAAATCATCGATTAATTGAACTTTTAACCTCAATTACGATTAATGAACGATTATCTCCTCCCTTGATGAACAATTATGTATTTTCAGTTTCTTTTGTTTTGTATTTTACACATGAGGATCTTTAGGGAGGGAAAATAATGATGTTTTAAGGTGTGACGCTGTGGTTAATGTCTAGTTTACTTGATTAGAACTATATAAAGATCATGGTTTGGGTTAAAATGATCACTGGAGACAAGTTTTCAAATCCCTTAAAGATATGCAACCTTTGCTGTCATGGCAACAGTGAACACCACCATTAATTGACATGAGCAAGATTAAGTCGATTAGAGTTTCTAAATGTCGGATTCGATTATTTTTCGATTAATTGCCCAGCCCTAGCGGACAGGTGAGTTTTTCTACCCATAAGCCCCGGCTGCAGTGAGAGTGACCTGACCGTACCTTCTGTCAGGTCCTCCAGGGCCTTCCTCACCCCGCGGTCGAAGGCTCGAGCGTCAGCTGGACTCTGGAAGGTCAGACCGCACTTTCTGTTGTCCACCTTCCAGTGGTGGAACGTCGGCGTGGCCTTCGTGTAGACCAGATCCTTCTTTAAGAAGCACTCCAGAATCACCTGCAAAAAACCCGGAGACAACAACACAACAGCTTTATATCTGAGGAAAGTATCTGCATCTGCAAATATTGTACTATAAATTGAACTTTAAGCTCTAAGTGGTTTTCTACAAAGTGAACAAGATAAGTTTCTGCCAAACAGAATCAAATGTATGCAAAGAAAGAAAAGCAAAAGAAAAGAAAAATTGCAAAAAAGAATTTATCTCTACATGTTTTCACATGACACTAATGCTTGTAGTTCACATTGCTACTTAATCATTCTCAGAAATATATATATATCTATAAAAGCATTTTATTTTTAGATGAACAGCTGCAGTCGTTTATTTATTTGTACAGAAGTGACAACGGATACAAGTTAAAGTCCTGTATGAAAAATTCTACTACAGTAAAAGTACTGCAGTATTATGAGCGGTGTAGTATGCAGTATTACAGTAAAAGTACTGCAGTATTATGAGTGATGTAGTATGCAGTATTACAGTAAAAGTCCTGCAGTATTATGAGCGATGGGGGGGAGGAGCGAGCAATGGAAGACTAAGACGCACCTCCAGGTAGCTCGTCAAAAATCCGTTCAAAACTGAGCAAAAACGCAAATCTACTGAATGTTACCCACTTCGTGAAGTATATAAACGTTTAGGTAATCACCGGAACAAAATATTCTGCTCGTTTTTCGTAATGGTTAGAACGAAGGCCAAGAAGAGCGAGTCACCTGAGACAGGCCCAGAAGCCCCGAGCACACCTTACTCGGAGGCCCCGGAAACCGACGACAGTACTATGGATGAACCCTCTAACAAGACGGTGCTCGCGGCCATCGCTGCTTTAAGCGCAGATGTGAACCGGATCAGATCAGAGGTTTGTGCCACCATAGAAAACCGCATCACAGAAGTTTCTGCTACCATCAGGGGCGAGATCTCATCACTTAATGAAAACGTCCAGAAATCTATTTCTGAGCTGAGAGGCATATCAGCAGTGCACGAGACCGCTCTAAAAGAGCTAGAAGAAAGCGCTTCAACCCACTCTGACATCCTCTCCACACTGCAAACTACAGTGGATCATCTGACAACTAAAGTTAAACACCTGGATGAAAAATGTGAGGACCTCGAGGCGCGCTCCAGACGGAACAATATCAGGATTATAGGAATACCGGAGGGAAAAGAAGGGCCACGGCCCAGAGAGTTCATCTCACAACTCCTAACCGAAGCGCTGTCTCTGCCGGAGCAACCACTGATAGATCGGGCACACAGGATAAACCGCCAGAAACCGAAACCAGAGGACCCCCCGCGACCCTTCATCTTAAGACTTCACTACTACCACGTCCGTGAGGAAATACTACGTAGGGCCATGGAAAAGAATAAGCTGGAATACCAGGGGCGGAAAATACACATATTTCCAGACTTCCCTCCTTCTGTGGTCAAACAGAGAGCTGCGTTCACTAAAGTCAGAGAATTGCTACGAGGAAGATCGGACGTCAGGTACGGACTGATTTATCCTGCCAGGCTGATGGTGACGCACGGAGGAGTGAAAATGTCGTTTACCGACCCGAGGGAAGCTCAAGATTACGCCGAGAAACACTTTGGTCAGCCACATTAGACAATAACAGAGGAATAGACACAACAAGTGGCCCAGCTGGGTGGATAGCGAGCTGCATACAGCACCATGGAGAGCAACGTGAGGAAATGGACTGTCTGTGACAGTTGCGTGAGTCTCTCTCTTTCTCCCCCTCTCTCTCTCCCCCTCTCTCTCTCTCCCTCTCGCTCTCCTCTCGCTTGTCTATTCACCAAAAGGTAACACACACTACTGGCTGGCAATGTGTGTGGAATCTGAACGAGTGATCGCTCCAGCAGTTATACATACTGGTTCAATCCATCAAAATATGGTGAGACTGTACGTTAGGCTACACTAGAATCGTTTTATACCTGACAGTGTAAATGTTTTTGTTTTATTCAAATGAATCTGACGAGCTATCGTTTTTTGAGAAGCAGTAGTTACTAAAGTTAACAAAGGTTAACAGTAACAGCTCAGGGAAGTAATAGTTTTTGGTTAGACTTTATTCTTTTTTTTTTTTTTTCTCTCATTATTATCATTTTTTGAATACTTCCCGAAGTACTTTCGTGCCATACGCTTGTTTAGTATTGGCTAGAAATGTTCTTGTTCTTTGTTTACTCAGTTTGTTCCAGGGGGTTTAGAAGAGCTTATAGGAAGGGGAAGGGAGGGATGGGATTTAGCCGTCTTACTACTATAAAATCACAATTTAAAGATGAACTAATTGGAACTGTTATTTACTCTACTTTTTTTCTGATATGCCAATACAAGATGATCTGAATACAAGAGAAGGAAGGAAGGGTCTAACCTTAGCTAGCTGGAATGTGCGTGGACTTCCCTTCATTCACAAGGATACAATATCTGATAAGGAAGGTCGGTTTCTGATTGTAACTGGGGAAATATATTCTACTCCTCTCACCTTAATGAACATATACGCTCCGAATATAGACAATCCATCATTCTTTCAGAGGGCGATGTCTCTTATACCAGATTTGTCCCAAACTAATTTGATTATTGCAGGGGACTTCAATTGCGTGTTAGATCCGTATTTGGACAGGTCTTCCACTCGCAGAGCAGATAAGAGTAATTCAAGTGTCTTTCTTAATACATTTATCAACAATACTAATCTGTCTGACATTTGGAGAATAGCCAATCCGACTGGTAGGGATTATTCATTCTACTCTGCAACACATAACTCTTACAGCAGGATAGATTATTTTCTCATAGATGCAAAACTAACGCCATATGCTGTAGATACGAAATACCACAATATTTTGATCTCAGATCACAGTCCCCTTACGTGTACTCTGAATATTCAAAATATGGTGAAGCCACAGACGAACTGGAGGCTAAACCCTCTTTTACTAACCGAAAAAGAGTTCTGTGATTATTTAAAAGCTCAGATATCCCTCTATTTTGATACTAATGATAATTCAGAGACCACCCCTTGTGTTCTATGGGAGGCATTCAAAGCATTTATTAGAGGCTCTATCATTTCATTTGAAGCATCTAGAAGGAAAATGAACAAAGCTAGACTACTTGAATTAGACAACCAAATTAACCTTCTGGATAAAGAAAATGCCAAAACTCCTTCCAGTGACTTGCATAAAAAGATATCAGCCTTAAAATATGAATATAACAAGATACTCTCGGCAAAGATTAGCAAGGCATTTTTATATACAAAACAAAAATATTTTGAGTTTAATGACAAGCCACATAGACTCTTAGCCCGGCAACTCAGAAAACAGGAAAATGATCGCACAATACATAAAATTAAATCTGATAAGGGTGAGATTCTGATTAAACCCAAGGACATTAATGATCGATTTCTCCAATTTTATAAAAATCTGTACACTTCCAAAAACGATACAGACTATACAGCTATGCAAGATTTCTTAAATAGGTGCAATCTTTCCCAACTAGATGAAAATGAGGCAGCTCAGCTGAACTCTGAAATTTCTGTTGAAGAAGTTAGAAAGGCTATCACTTCACTTAAAAGCAATAAAGCTCCAGGCCCTGATGGCCTTCCAGGTGAGCTGTATAAAAAATTTAATGACACCCTCTGCCCATATCTACATAGGGTGTTCACCCAAGCCCACACGGTTGGTGTCCTACCTCCTACTTTAACAGAAGCGGTTATTACAGTGATACATAAAAAGGGTAAGGACCCTGAAGAGGTTGGCTCTTTTCGCCCTATTTCTCTGTTAAACCTAGATGGGAAATTATTTTCAAAAATTTTGGCTAATAGATTGAGCCCCTTTCTAGATAAATTAGTACATCCTGACCAAACTGGTTTTATACCAGGTAGAAATTCTTTTTTCAATCTTAGACGTTTATTTAATATCATGTATGCTACTGATAGACCAAAAGAAGAGCTAGCCATCCTATCACTCGATGCTGAGAAGGCATTCGACCAAGTCGAGTGGCCTTATCTATTTGAAATTTTAAAGAGATTTAATTTTGGAGAAAAATTTATTTCAATGGTAAAGCTTCTTTATAACAACCCCTGTGCACAGATACTGACTAATCAAATATTGTCCCCCCGTTTTAGACTGCATCGAGGAACGAGACAAGGGTGCCCCCTTTCCCCCTTAATTTTTGCTTTAGCAATCGAACCCCTTGCCGAGAGTATCCGCTCAGACCCTTTAATTCATGGTTATAATACACAAAAATCTATAAACAAAATTTCATTATATGCCGATGATGTTTTATTATTTATCTCTCAGCCCCAAGTCACGATTTCACGGATACTCGATAAAATAAATTCATTTGGGACCTTCTCTGGTTACAGGATAAATTGGAATAAAAGCGAGCTAATGCCCGTGCACGTACAGAATATTGCCTGGTTACAGAACCTCCCTTTTAGTGTATCTTCAGAAAAATTCACGTATTTAGGAATTCAGATCACAAAGTGCCACTCTCATTTATTTAAGGAGAATTTCCCACCACTGTTGTCTAAATTACAGTCAAATATACAGTTCTGGAAGACCTTGCCAATTTCATTACTTGGCAGAGTGAATGCTATCAAAATGATTTTCTTGCCCCAATTACTATATTTATTTCAGAACATTCCAGTGTTTCTCCCCAAATCTTTCTTTAAAAAGATAGACTCGATTGTGCTCCCTTTCTTATGGGAATACAAAACCCATAGAATTGGCAAGAAACACCTTTGTAAAGCTAAAATAGAAGGTGGCTTGGCACTCCCGAATTTTTTATCATATTATTGGGCCTCACAAATCAAGATTATGGCATACTGGCTGGATAACACAGCTACCCCACCCAACTGGCTTGAATTAGAACAAGAGACATGCCAACCTAACTCTATAGGGGCCATCCTTCTGGCACCTTACACTATTGAGAAGTCTCTGTACAATAGCAATGTGATGATCCACAGTACAGTACGTATTTGGAAACAGATCAAATCACACTTTAAGTTGAAACCCATATCTTATGCTTTACCTATCACTGGGAACCCTACGTTTCCTCCATCCACTCTGGATAATACTTTTAATCTCTGGAAGAACAGAGGCATCCATACAATAGGTGAGCTGTACATTAGAGGCATTTTTGCATCCTTTACACAACTACAGAGTAAATATAATATACCGAGTAGTAGTTTCTTTAGATACTTGCAAATTAGGGACTATGTAAGAAAATATTTGCATAATTTTGAGACTTTCTCAGGCTCTTCTCTTGATAGATGCCTCCGGCCCATGTCTTGCCCAGAAAAATCGATATCTTATATATATGACACTTTGCAGTCTATCAATCCAGTGAACTCCACTTTAATAAAAACAAAATGGGAGGAAGAAATGGGCACTGAGATCCCGGACCCTCTATGGGAAATGAGTTTGGAACATACTCATCGTTGTTCTAATAATGCCAGGCACTGCCTAATTCACTTTAAGATTCTACATCGTCTTCACTATTCTAAGGAGAGGTTACATAGAATATATCCTGAGACGTCCCCTATTTGTGACAGATGCCTTGTTGCAGAAGACACGTTGCTTCACAGCTTCGCCCTGTGTCCCAAGGTTAAGATCTTTTGGTTTAATATCTTCAGTTTAGTCTCTAAAATACTTAACATACAGTTGGAGCCTAATCCACATACTATTATTTTGGGAATTTCAGACGATTCTAAAAGGTTAAATAACTACCAACAATGTTTCCTCTCCTATAGTCTCATCATCGCAAAGAAGCTACTTCTCATGCATTGGAAAAAGAAAGAAACACCCACCACAAAGATGTGGCTTAGTGATCTTACTAACACTCTCCATTTTGAGAGAATAAAATATACTCTTATGGATAAACTTCCACACTTTGAAAACATTTGGTCACCTCTCATTCACTATCTCACACCTGGTAGTGGAAATTAATGTTTCCCCCTAACTATAATAAAGTAGTATTTAGACGGAAGGGTAAGGCTGGGTAGGGTGGGAGGGAGGGAGGGATTTATTTAGGTTTTGTTTTTGTTTGTTTATTTTTCTGTATTCTGTAATACATGTGTATCTGTTCTTCATTTACCATTGTTATGTGTTCTAAAAACAAAAAGAGGACAGTATGTCCTAATTGCACATATTTCTATTTGGATATACATTATTCTTGTGTGTATGATGTGGTTAATATAACAATGCTACAATGTGCTCTAATAAAAATATTTGAAAGAGTATTATGAGCGATGTAGTATGCAGTATTATGAGTTTGATTAGTGGAGTAGAAAGTACAATATTTACCTCTGTAATGAAGTGGAGTGGAAGTATAATCAAGTAATATCACATGGAAATACTCAAGTAAAGTACATAAGTATCTTACCTTACTAATACACTACTTGAGTAAATGTACTTAGAACCTGCTCAGAGTTCGGTGTTATTCTGCTCTGTGAAGCCTCATCATGCGTGTCAGGACTGACCTGTCTGTCTTTGAGCCGTTCTCCGTGGATGAGGAACGTGTTTCTCCCCAGCAGCTCGTTGGGCAGCAGTCTGCAGACGCCCACTCTGCTCAGGCAGCCGTCCTGCGCCAACCAGCCGCCGCTCGAGTCGTCTCTGGTCATCACCACCGCTTTGACGCGCACAATGTAGCTGTCACTGCAACACAGCGGAGAGGATCAGTTAGCACGGTGAACACTGACGAGGATGAGTGCTAATAATGTTAAATCTTCACAGATAGTGTTTTCTTTAGAATTTGAGAAAAAAAAGGTGCAAAACTCTTCAGCATTATTCAAGAAGGTGCAAAGACGAGAAAAATGGACATGAAAATTCAACAGTTGTATCTTCTCTCTCTTTTCAGTCTTTACACCCTTTCAGTCACAATTCATGTGATAAACCAAATTTAAACTATATCTCCTCCCTCTCTATGACAGCCGGCATTTAGACAGGCGTTTGGGTAATTCCATGCATCGTCTGCATCTTATAGACTTCTTGTGTTTCTTATTGTATTGTATTATTCATTATGTCTTTGTTTATCTTTGTATATCTTTAACAAGTGACTGTGTTGGTCACTACATCTTCTGTTTCTTTCCTGTAAAGCACTTTGTGACTCATGTCTGCAAAAAAGGGCTACATAAATAAATCTTCTTCTTCTTCCTTTCTCCTCTTGAACTGAGCATGTGTGCTCCGCAAGTCATCGCAGTGCGTTGTTGTATAAATCCCAATTTGGGCATAAAAACAACACGAATTGGCCGCTCACTTTATTACTTACGTGTCACTTCCAGTATTTGGTACATTTCCTTTCTGTGAAGATTGTGTCATTGGTAAACTTGTCTGAACCATAGACTGTATATAAGAAATGGACGTAACATCCTTGACGTCACCCATTGGTTTGTGGACTGCTGCTCGGAGGCCAATAGTATCAGGAACCCCCCCCCCCCTCCCCCGAGGTCATGTCCTCAGTATGTTTTTCTTGAAGTTTTGAAGTTTAGTTTCATTGTGAAGTGAAAATAGCCGAAGAGACAATTATCCTTGCATCAACGGACCGTCACGTGACACGTACTTGCAGATACCGCTGCCGTGTCAAAACAAAAGTAGTCGGCTATAACCAGCGGCGGAGTGAGGCCTTGAAATCCACCGGGAATTTTTTCACTGGCCCCGGCCCCGGTGATATGTCGCAACTGTTATGTCTCGTCAAATTTGTTAATGTCTTGTCTTGTGTCATGTGTTGGTCCTTTATGTTTTAATTTAGTCAAGTCACTCATGTCCCGTCCTGTCATGCACTTCCTGTTTTATTTTGTACTCACCTTTTCCCTCTTGTTTCAGATCCTGACTTCCTCCCTTTGTGTGCCTTCCCTCCGCTGTGATTGTCAACCCCGCCCCTGATTGGTTCCACCTGTGTCCCCTTACCTCATGTTCAAATAGTCCTTGTCTCCCTTGTCTTGTGTCAGTTCGTTTTGTCTTGTCAGCGTCACAGTCATGCAGCCCGAGAAGCCTTGTTTCATTCTGTCCTCCAAGTGAGCGTTTTTGGTTCCCCTTTATCATCCTCCTTGAGAGCGTTTTTTGTTTAATAAATTCCCTTCGAGTTAAGCGTTTGAGTCCTCCTCCCTGTCTGAGGTCGTTACAGCAACTGGTTTCCAATTTAACTGGTTTCCTTACCGAACAGCTCTAGCTGTGTTGCGCTTCCGTCAGCAGATTCCGTCACAAATTCACAAATATACAGCATATTA
>NC_084971.1:34492908-34517701 GCF_963691925.1 Scomber scombrus
TACCACCCACACACACTATTTAAAGTGACGGAGAATAAATGTTTTTCTTTGTTCAGCAGCTGGGAGGAAAACTGTTCCAACTTTAGCTTCCCGCAGATTAAATGTAATATTTAGAACAATTGTATTCCATTACCTTTATTTTAATATAAAAGTTATAATGTAAGATCATGCCAAACTAGTTGATATGGTGTTTTATTGACAATTTACTGTTTTTAACCCTCCTGTTGTCCTCGAGTCAAGGAAGGAAGGGAGGAAGAAGGACGGAAGGGAGGGAGGAAGGAAGGATGGAAGGGAGGAAGAAGGAAGGATGGAAGGAGGGAAGGAAGGAAAGAAAGGAAGGGTGGAAGGACTGACGGAAGGAAGGAAAGAAGGAAGGAAGGAAGGTATGACGGAGGGAGGAAAAAAGGAAAGAGGGAGGAAGGAAGGAAGGTAAGATGGAGGGAGGCAAAAAGGAAGGAGGGAGGAAGGAAGGAAGGACAGAGGAAAGAAGGAAGGGAGGAAGGAAAGAAGGAAGGAGGAAGGGAGGAAGGAGGAAAGGAAGGAAGGAGGGAAGGAAAGAAGGAGGGAGGGAGGAAGGACAGAAGGAAGGAAGGAAGGGAGGAAAAAAGGAACAGTCAAAACAGACGGGGTCAATTTGACCCGGGACGACGACACGAAGATTAAAAGCAGAAATTTGATGCTGGGTCCACAAAAAAAGAATGTGTGCAAGTTATTCATACGTTTATTTTCACATTTTAACCCTTTAAATTTAAACTAAACCACATGGACACAAACACCCACCCCCCCCCCCCCCCCCACCTCATTGATCCGTAAACGCATTTCAACACACATAGAGGCCGAGTTTGGTCCACAGGCCACCAGTTGGACATCCGCCGCTCTCAGAGGACACACAGTAATAAAACAGCTGCTTAAAGCACTTCAACAACAGAGTGTGGACGCACTTAAACTAACAGCATCGCACACGCACACACACACACACACACACACACACACACACACACACACACACACACACACACACACACAGCTGCAGACAGACCAGAGATGCAGATAATAGCCTCTGGTGGTCTGTTTGCCTCATCATCATGAAAGACACACACACACACACACATACAAGTACATATCTACACATAATGCTCCCACAGGAACACACGTGTTGTCTATCACACACACACACACACACACACACACACACACACACACACACACACACACACACACATCCAGGTTCATGACATCATCATCATCATCATCATCAGTGTAGAAAGGGTTTGTGGAGGTCTGGATCAGCAGCAGCAGCAGATGGTGTTTGGCTCACTCTCTGCCAAACTTCTCAATGACTTCCCTCCCTCGCTAACCCTCGCTCGCCCATCATCGAGACCCTCGACTCAAACAACAACAACAACAACAACAGTAACAACAGCAACAGCAGCAGCAGCGGTGGTGGTGATGGTGGTGACGGCTTCTCTAACCTTGTGGGTTTTTTTGTATTTGAATTGTTTTGTGTGAGTTTTTTGGTCACATGAGCGGCGAAGTCGATCAGCAGGCGTTCGGCACCACTGAGTCGACCCTAAAGGAAATCCATCTTCCATTAGTTAGTGTCACGTTGCCAGTCGGATGCTGGCCAACCCCCCCCGCCCGTCCCCCATCATCCCCACTACTGTGACCACAACACCAAACTCAACTTTATCCCTGCAGTTCCAGGTGGACGGTCGAGTCCGACAACCTGCTCAGTTATTATACGGCTCAGTGTCAGATAAGATGAAAAATATGTTAAACTAGTTTTAAAAGCAGCATCCGGTTTGTTAAAATGTACATTTAGTATTTTTGTTGGTTTTATGACATTTGAAATGACATTAGCACCATTTTTTTTACCAAAAGTAAGACTGAATGCTCCTGAAAATGTCAAATGGTGTAACCACAAACAACGTTTTATTGTGTCCATGTGGTTTAGTTTAAATTTAAAGGGTTAAAATGTGAAAATAAACGTATGAATAACTTGCACACATTCTTTTTTTGTGGACCCAGCATCAAATTTCTGCTTTTAATCCATTTAGAGAGAATATATTAGAGGATTATGGAAAAAATGTCTAAGTGGTGTAACCATAAAAACTTTGTACCAAATAATTCAACTTGCTTAAAAACAGTAAATTCTTAATAAAACACGGGGAATCAAAAGTGTCTTAAAACTAGTTTAAAAGCAGCATCAGGTTTGTTAAAATGTACATTTAGTATTTAGACTGAATGCTCCTGAAAATGTCAAATGGTGTAACCACAGACAAGAGAACAGCATCCAGCTAAAGGAACAAGAAGAAGAAACTTATATTTTTGACTGGAGGGAACTTTAATGTGTAGTTGAGTGTTAAACCTAAATATCAGGACTGTGACCTACAAAACTTAAACTACGTGCTAACTTTGATGCTGCTGCTGCTAGTAGTACTATTACTAGTAATAGTACTATTACTAGTAATAGTACTATTACTAGTAGTAGTACTATTACTAGTAGTAGTACTACTACTACTACCCAACAACCATAAAATCCATGTTGTCCTGACCTTTTCTCAATGTCATTTCCAACCCCCCCCCCCCCCCCTCCCCCCGGCGTTATCGACAGCTCTCTATTGGCTGGTTCGGAAGCATCGGTTTGCCCAATCGATAGAACCCCCCCCAACAACCCCCCCCCCCCCCCCACACACACACACACACACACACACACACACACACACACACACACACACAGCAGAGAGTTTCATTTCCTCACTGCTGAGAGGACAGTTTACTGGTTTCATGTTAAAGGTCCGCTCACATCAAAATACTCAGGTCATTCACATAAACCTGACACTGTTCTTCTTCTGTTACTATTAAATACATTTTTTGTTTGAAACTAGATAACATTACCTTCATTTATTCTGTTCTCAATCTTAATTTCAGATCTAATTTAATGATTTTCTTTAGACACTTTCTATAAATGAGTGAAATATTATTACCATGACATTAAGATCAAAGAAAAAATAAAACTAGATGCACATTTTTACGACTTTTTTGTTAACTGTATATAATAATACAAGTAATTAATCAAAAATATTTTATCCAACCACTGTAACCCATGGTTTACATGTCATGTGTAATATTTCATTTTTGACAGAAAAAAACAGACTGATGACATAAAACTAAAAGATTATCCATCAGGGAAAAAATGACCCTTTTCACCCTTATTATAAATAAATGAAATATGTCAATAAATGGATGCACTGTGGTAATGAAGTGACTGTTACAATAGACGATAAATACTTAATGTTGTTTTCATTCAAGACCATGTAGAAAAAGTTCCTTTCTTTAAGTGTTTTACAGAATAAGTGTTCAGTAAAAAAAAGGATCCAATCCATAACTCAAAACCGCGATACAGGCCGTGAGTTTTGTGATGCATTAGTGCAACACTTACAAGTTTACACGTCAAAGTTAACAGAAGTTAATTAAACTAACTAACGAGCTAACTTCACTTTAAAGGCAGGAACAGGCTTCTCCAGGCCGTTGGTAGGTCACCAAACAGTCTTTATACGGGTCAATGATGGTTTTATTGTGTCCATGTGGTTTAGTTTAAATTTAAAGGGTTAAAATGTGAAAATAAACGTATGAAGAAGGAAAGAAAGGAGGGAGGAAGGAAGGAAAGGCGTGAGGAAGGAAAGAAGGAAGGAAAGAAGGAAGGAAGGGAGGAAGAAGGAAGGAAGGAAAGAAGGGAAGGGAGGAAAGGAAAGGAGGAAGGAAGGAATGACGGAGGAAAGAAGGAAGGAAGGAAGGTATGAGGGAGGGAGAAAGGAAAATAGGAAGGGAGGAAGGTGGGGGAGGAAAGAAAGAGAGAAGGACGGAGGGAGGAAGGACGGAAGGAAAGAAGGAGGGAGGGAGGAAGGAAGGAAGAAAGGGGGATGGAAGACGGAAAGGAAGAAAGAGAGAGGAAGGAAAGAAAGAGAGAAGGAGGGAGGGAGGAAGGACAGAAGGAAGGAAGGAAGGAAGGAAGGAAGGGAGGAAAGAAGGAACAGTCAAAACAGACGGGGTCGGGAGGACGACACGATGTTTAAAAGAAATGATGGTGAGGAAATAAAACTGAGGGAGACTAAATAAGATTTAGACAAGTCACCCTCATAGTAACCCAACCCTCGTCCTCACGATCACGCTACCTGCCTCTCTGTGCGCCCTGGTGCAGTTTGGGTAAACATTTCACAGGTTGAGTCTATTATCTGGCTGTACGAGGCCATATGAGTCATGTGTTTACCTGCAGGGGTGTGCACAGTGTGAGGAAGTCTAAAAGAAAAGGTAGCCTTGCTTCTTCAGGTCACCTGCACCCTGCTCAAAGACACAAAGAATCTGATTTTTCTAAAGGTTTTGGCTCCATGAAGTGAGGGTGTGTTCACAGTCCGACATGTTCAGAGCGGTTTATTCAAAGTCTGCAGCTTTTATTACACTTTCACAACCAAGGAACCGAGTCGCAGCATCGTAACACTTGAAAATGCAGATAGAAAGCTTTAAAAAATAGACCTGTGGTGCTGTTAAAAGCTCCAAGTTTGTCTTTAAGTGGAGTTTCTGTATGAGGTTAGATCATCTACTGTCACTACATGATCCTCTGCAACATATAAAGTCTAAAAAACATTGATTCTGCTCTCTAACTGGTAGGTTCGTCATAACTTTTGGACCTAAAAGTGGGTTCATGAACCTCTCAAGGTGATGAAACTGTATATTTACTGCACAGGTGTTGTACTGTGGATGCCAGCAAGCAGTAAAACAGTAAAAACTGATGCAAGTTTATGAGGATTAGGTCATCTGAGGGGCAAGTTGTGTCTCGAAAATTGGTTATTTGGTTTGGAAAAGCAACAAGTCTTCCTGTACTTCTAAAGATACCTGAACTTTTCATTAGTGGATCGACAGAGAAATAAATCTGCAACTATTTTGATCTTCGTTTTAGTCGTTTTGTGAAGTGAAAATGTCAAACTTTCCCCAGTTGACAGCAGTCAGAAATGAGGATTTGCTACTTTTCTTCTTCTTCTTATGTGATAATCAGTATTTTAGGATTTTGGACTGTTGGTAAGATCACTTTAGCTTTTAGGAGACTATGACATTAATTATTTGTAATTTTTCACAGTTTTTCTGGCATATCATAAACCAAGCGATCAATCGATTAATCAAGAAAGAAATCTGCAAATAAATCCATAATGAAAATAGAGATTCATGAGCTGCAGCCTTACAAGCTCACAGCATTGAACACCTTCAGTAAAATAACATTAAACCCTTCTTCACTATAAATGCAGTTCATACAGCCTCATTATATTAAGGCTTCTGACAGAGAAACACTGTTTTCATGGACCACGTGCCGCTTGGACAGCAGCAACATGCCACCAATCAAAGCAACAGACTACTACGATACAACTCTATGACGGTGGACTTTGGCATCTGACAGTAAAAAAATCGGAACAAGACATAGATAAGTCGTACGCAGCAGTGACCGACGTCAATCTGTAGGCCTTAATGCCAATAAGAACGACATACCAATAATCATCATTGACATAAATGGTAAATGGCGCTTATATGGCACTAATCTAGACTCATCGACCACCCGTAGCGCTCTACGATGCATACCAACCTGCTCACCGGCGTATAAATAATACGAGCATGAGCCAATCCTTTCCCAGAGAGGTGACGTCACGTAATGTGTCTTTCTTTGATTTTATAACGTGATTTATGAAGACGTGGGTTGGGTGGATGTCTGTGTAATCAGCTGGAAACAGGAGAGCATTGTTCGAGTCTATCAACCAGACATGTGCAGTCACCTGTCCACATTTTTAACATAATAAACTTCGGTCATTTATAGTGTATTGAGTGTTTTAACCCAAACCATGATCTTTTTCTAACCCTAACCAATGGCCAATGGTGTTAAATGACACACAAAAAGAAAAAAAGGTAAATTGGCAAATCGCCTACATGCAAAATTGGACTTGGGCATTTTTGAGAGTCTAAAGTTGTGTTATTTGTACGTAAGATTGTGAAGCTTTCATATCGAAGGCACACAACAATGTTTCTATGCACACTCATTCAAACAAACACTGGAGTAGAGGAGCCTGGGATCAAACCACCGACCTTTACGATTGGCGGACAACCTTCTGAGCCACAGCTGTCCACACAAAACACTCAGAATTGATACCACTAAGACAAATATAGCGTACCATTAGCTGCTTTTTGATATCAGTCACTCTAATTTGACCTCTTCAGGCCTCGAAAACCAACGATAGAAAGTAACTAAGTACATTTACATTTGAGGTACTTGTGCTTTACTGTAGTACAGTTTGAGGTACTTGTGCTTTACTGTAGTACAGTTTGAGGTACTTGTGCTTTACTGCAGTCAGTTTGAGGTACTTGTACTTTACTGCAGTACCGTTTGAGGTACTTGTACTTTACTGTAGTACAGTTTGAGGTACTTGTACTTTACTGTAGTACAGTTTGAGGTACTGTTACTTTACTGTAGTACAGTTTGAGGTACTGTTACTTTACTGTAGTACAGTTTGAGGTACTTGTACTTTACCATAGTACAGTTTGAGGTACTTGTACTTTACTGTAGTACAGTTTGAGGTACTGTTACTTTACTGCAGTACAGTTTGAGGTACTTGTACTTTACTGTAGTATTTCCATGTGATGCTACTTTCTACATCTCAGAGGGAAATATTGTACTTTCTACTCCACTACATTTATTTGACAGCTTTAGTTACTTTTCAGATGCAGATTTGACACAATGGATAATATAACAAGCTTTATAAATACAACACATTGTTAAAGATGAAACCAAAAAGCAGTGTGTAGTCGGCTCACATTTCAGATGTCTATGAGTTGTTAATGAGTTGACTGTTAGTGTCAGTCACAGTGGACGGCAATAAATACAAGTGTAAACGACGCATTGTGATCCAATCATTCAAACCGCTTGCCGAGGTGGTCTGGGACACGACATACCTTTTGCAGTCTAACGTGTACGCTGAGGTCTTCCCCGACAAGGACATAACAGGAAAATAAGTCATCAGTACAGGAAGTGGCGGTTGTTTTGGTAGGCGGTTAAAAGAATAGAGTGGAACAGTTGGAAAAGCTCAAACGTGTACATCAGTAATTGAAATATTTTTATTAGCCCATCAGCACTAAAAACAAATCTGGTGCTTGTCTGATTGACGTAATGACTCCAGGGGCCGTTCTCGCGGAAATAATGTAGTGTAGTGGTCACAAGAGACAGGTGTGAACAACAATGTGTCTCAGCTGTCCACTTGTGATTGGATCAGCTGAGACACACATGCTAATGTCAGGTACAAACAGGGTCTATGAGTTGTTAACAGCTCCACCAAATAGTGATTTTTCCTTCTAAACTTCTCACATGGTTTCATTTCAATAAATGTTCAAATGATCCAATATTTCAGCAAAAATCAAAGATTAGAGGAAAAAGTCCAAACACTGAAAACAGATTTGTGTATCAGAACCTTTTTTTAAACACATATATAACATATATATATATATATATATATAACCTTCCTCTGGTTGAACCTGTAGACATATTCAACCTGTGCTGATGAGTCACAACATGCAGTGGCCTCATGTTCAGGGGTCATGACTCAGAGAGGTTTGGATATGCTGCTTTATGTTCTGCTGGAGGAACATCGTGGAAAAATAGGCGAAAATGCGGCCGGAAAAATACAGAAATTGTGTATATTTCACGGCACGAGCTGCTCAGTCAGTCTGCTCAGTCATGATGCAGACTGCACCTCCATCATCTCTCTCTGTTATGACTCCATCACATCTGTCCGACCTCAAGCCTTCCTCTTCCTCTCCACTGCACCTCTCCTTCTCCCGACGGCCTCTCAGAGGAAGACGAGGAAGGAGGGTGATGAAGAAGAGGAGGATGATGAGGAGAGCTCGTGCACCCCTTCATCACCCTCTGTTCCACCGGAGTACACCAACATATCAGCACCGATCCTTATCCATGTGATCGGCGCACAAACCCCGGAGGCAGCGCGACAACCAGCAGCCAATCATCCCCATCATCATTACAACCGTCTAAGAATAAAGGTTTATTATTGTTAACATTATTATGGGATGTACTCACTCGTCTGGGCGCGTGTCCTCGTTCATTTTTCCCGTTTCACCTCCGGTAATAACGAGCTGCCTCCGCGGCTGCACAGCGCAGTGTCTTCATGTTGCCTGCTCTATTTAATCCCGGTGTGTGTAGTTTATTCTCGGATATATCCCTGCCGACTCTCCTCCTCTTCCTCCTCTTCTTCTCCTTTCACTTCTTCTCAATTGCTGGAAGCGCATCCGAAGAGGCGCATCCGACCTCCTCCGCCACCACCACCACCACCTCCTCCTCCTCCTCCTCCTACGCCTCCTCTTCTTCTTCTTCTTCTTCTCCTTCTTCTGCTTCTACTTCTATTTCTTCCTACTACTCCTCCTCCTCCGCCTCCGCCACCTCCTCCTCTCCCTCCTCCTCCTCCTCCTCCTCCTCCTCCTCCTCCCCCGTTGGGTCGGGCTGGAATGCGGTGACCGAAAATGGTGCGCTGGTTTCGGTGAGGATGGCCCCGGACGAGCCCCATCTCCTCCTCACTCCATGTTGGATTCAGTGCGAGCAGGAGGAGGGTTGACGTCACGCCCGAAGGACTGCAGAGTCACGTGCTATTTCCATACAATAATAATAATAATCATAATAATAATAATCATAATAATAATTTAGTCTGTGACACTATTGGTGCTAAAAGTAGTAAGAACCATAATAACCTAATACTTGTATTAAGTATCCTATAATTAGTAATAAAAGTAAGTTTGTAAACTGTTAAGGGTCTCATTTTACCCATTTTTTTCATTTAAGAGAAGAAAAAAACACCTTAAAAACGTTTCTTTCTTTCTTTATGTGATTTAGAATATACAACAACAAAAAATATTTCAACTTTCTAAAACAAAAATTGTGCATATTTGACTCATATGTATTCAGAAATGTAGAAACCACCATTCAACAAAAAGCATAAAGACTAAAGATTGAACTCACTTTGCTTTCTGAAAGCTTCATTAAGGATTAATCACCAATTTAAGAAAGAGTGATGAGGTGGTTCTGATATTATAGAGACTAATTATGAGGGGATACTGTGAAATGCCCAAATATGAGTATGTGAGGGTTAAAATAGTAGTATTAGATAGTAATAGTAAAAGAAGTAGTCTACTCTGTAGTTGCAGGGTATCTGCACATTTTTAAAGATACAATTAAGTGACTTTTAAGACCTTTTTAAAAACCTCTTTAACAAAAAAAATAATAATACAATTGCTGAGACATAATAATGCAAAAGCAGGATTTTACTGTTGTAGTGGGTTGAAATGGAGCTACGTTTGTTGTTGTTGCTTGTTTTGTTTATTTGTTTGTATGTTTTATCCATTGTAAAGCGTCCGTGGGTTGGTGAAAGGCGCTATATTAATCACACTTATTATTATTAATATTATTATTATTATTATTATTATTATTATTATTATTATTATTATTATTATTATTATTACTGTACTGTGATGTACTGTGATGTACTGTGTTGTACTGTATTGTGATGTACTGTGCTGTACTGTGTTGTACTGTACTGTGATGTACTGTACTGTACTGTGTTGTACTGTACTGTGTTGTACTGTGTTGTACTGTGATGTACTGTACTGTACTGTGCTGTGATGTACTGTACTGTGATGTACTGTACTGTACTGTGTTGTACTGTGTTGTACTGTACTGTACTGTGTTGTACTGTACTGTACTGTGTTGTACTGTACTGTGATGTACTGTACTGTGCTGTGATGTACTGTGATGTACTGTACTGTGATGTACTGTGATGTACTGTACTGTACTGTGCTGTACTGTGATGTACTGTGTTGTACTGTGCTTTACTGTAACTAGATACCTCTGAAGTTGTGGTGAATCGGAGTGATCCGTTACAGATTATCCTGACCATCGTCTCCACCACAGACTGGATTTACAGACTGATCCAGTTTCTCTGTCACAAGGAAACGTTTAATCTTCAACAGCTCACCTCAGTCTAACACAAAGCTCTCAGCTTTATAGTTTATGTCTCAACTAAACTTCACTCTATTCTGCTCCTTCAGTAACTTTGAATTTCATAATAAGAAATTGCACATCTTAATACCTCAACTCTACCTCACTACATTTTAAAACTTCAACAACTTTATACACTTTTTTAATGTATATAGAATGATGTCCTTTTTATATTTCATACTTTATTATATTTACAGTGTATTCTAATATATCCTTTATATTGTATTCATATTGCATATTTGTATAACCTGCTGCTGTAACACAATAATGTTTTAGTTTGGGATCAATAAAGCCCATCCATCTATCCATCAATCCATCCATCCATCCATCCATCCATCCATCCATCCATCCATCCATCCATCCTGTAAACTATTCATGTCCTGATCAGTTTGGACCAGCTGATCATTTGTTGAAAGTATTCACATATGTATATAAACACTGTGTTTTAGTGACACCTGGTGGTCTTATCAAGCTACTGCAACTTTAACTTCACATCTGCTCCACAGCTGTTCTGACTACAGTAATCTACAACACTGAATGTTTATTTGGTGAGGAAATAGTAGACATGACAGTGTATGTGTTCTATGTTTCATGGACCTTATTTAAAACTTTATTTGGATTGTTTGGTGTTCAACTTCCTGTCCCGTGATTTTAATGTGTCACAAATAAAACATGCAGAGCTTCAGGTGATGTTCAATGGAGTGAAAAACAGTCTGCAGGGTTGGAAACAGGGTCATGGTTTAGGTGATATCCTTGTGCAGAGTTTTAGTAAAAGCGTTTTGACTGAATGCTTGTATGCATTGATTTGTCAGTTATGAAAGTTGATTTTAAAGATCCAGGCACAAACAGAAAAAGTTCAGTCAGCTTCTTAAAAACTGCATTTTATTTCTAAAATGTTCCTGCTGGACTCAAGTTTCCACATCACACTTATCAGTTGAATACTGGACCCTGATTGGCTCCAAACTAGCAGTGATGTCATAAATCCTGCTCACAGGTTCACGTCTTAAACTGAGATTTAAGGTGAGCTCAGAGAAACTTTGTCCTTTAGCAGATGAATGAAAACAAATGACACAAAGAAGAGAACAACATCCACCTGAGGGAACAAGAAGAATCACCTGATTTTTAGCAGAAAGGGACTTTAATACTTGGGATGATAGGTTGACAGCGCCCTCTGCTGGTGAGAAGATGTAACTTCATGTCACACCTTCAGGTGAGTTGACATTTATCGTTTATGGTTTTCATTTGCTGATAAAATTCAATTATTGCAGTTACTTGCTGCCCTGCCGTCCCTTTCCTGCTCGCTGTGCACTGTGACCACACGCTTATTCTCCTAAATGAAATTCAACAGCAGATTATAATTGTTAAGTAATATGTTCTCATCTGCAATAATATTTATATTAACTTTAAGTTATTTTACCTTGTTTGTCCCTTATATGCCCCCATATTATATGGTTTATTTTGACAGTTTATTTTGTTTTATTTTGGTGTACACTTGTTCTTCAAGTTATACATCCTGTTTTATTGTGACATATAGGACTTTCATGAATTTTTTTGTTACTGTCTTACTATACTTCCTGTTACTGCATTGTTTTGCACATGAAGAAGAGTGAAGTGAAGGGACGAAACCGCTCATGCCATGGCTACTGATGTGTTTGCATTGCTGTGATGAAGATGATAAATGCCATGAACCAGACGGTATATTCTGTGTGATCCTTCTGCAATATGGAACAAAGTTTAAAATGCAACAATAACAGTGAGATAAAGAAAGTGGACTCACTCGTACAGTTGTGTTCATCATAAAACAGAGAAATGAGTCTGCACATTCATCATGGATATGTGACTCACATGATTAAAATGAACATAATTATCTTTACCACAGTCAATGTATAAGTTCGGATGTACACATGAGATTTTACACCTGTTTTCACTCAGTTACGGATCTTCTGATTGGTCAATAAATTGCAGGTTTGCACATAATATATTCAGAATGGAAATACTTCTTGTAAACTGTGACTAATGTAACTGATTACTTCATCAAATTAAATAACACTAACTGATTTAACTGTTCTGTGGAAGGATGCATGGGGGCCAAATACCAGGAGCTGGTGGAGCAGTGTTGTAGAGTTTGCTGCAAGCCCATAATGGTCGACACCCTGCTTGGCATCACTGGGTTGGTTAAAAGAAAAAACATCAAGACACAGCAGAAGCCACTGAAAGAACCTCCAGATGACTGATTCAAGAGGTCCGACACGTGGGCCGATGCTGCTGTGACCCAAGCCAGGGTCAACTTTGGTTTGGGTCACCTGAGCGAGGGTGTCTGATACTGAAAGACCCCGAAACACCCGATGACCTCAGGAGCATCAGTGAATATGTGTCCCAACGCATCTTCGGATGTACCTTCTGACTAAACACAATTACAATTACTCACATTTAAATGAGCTCGTTACTTGTTACTAAAAACAGTGAACATCTGCAGAGGATAAGGTAGCAGTAGCCAACCTGTGGTAAAACTATTGACTGTATATAAATATGGACGACATGTCTGCAAACTGAGGCATTGGAGGCAAGTGATCAGTACTTTCCCGCCATCCACAAAATATACTTTATTTCTATGGAGTTTAGCTGCAGATTGGCCTCCATGCTGCTGCCAAACGGATCTGCAAGGCTGGATAATGTCCGACCACCACACACACCTGGACCCACATTTACCTGCTACGGTTACAGCTGACACTATGCAGTAATTGGTAAAGTAGATAATTCAATTTACTTGGAACTAATTACTCATTTTTAGTCACTTGCCCAACAATGATAGTTTTGTCTTATGTGGACTGAACTTTTACATCTTTGTTAATATGGGAGGGATTGTGTATTTTGTTTTCAGCAGAGACAGTGAACACAACACATATCACCATATTATTAGTTAAAATCATAACCTCAGTAAGAAGATGGTGAGCTTGTTTCGCTGCAACTTTATTTACGCACAATAACAAAAAATACTGTGAGGCTGTAGTCAACTCCCGGAAACATCATATTTCAATGTGTAATATAAGTTTTTCCACATCCAGCAGTTACTGATCAACATTATCATTCATTAGTTCATCGTGTTTCTGTCCACCTGCTGAATGTAAAGTCCAATATTCTCTCTTTTACTCTGTTTTTACTCTCTACCAACTCCTGAGGGAAATATCTAAATATCAACCAGCTAGTCTTCAGCTAGTGAATCAATGTTGCAGCCAGACAGTTAAACAATGAGCTGAACCTCAACTATAAAGCTCCTTAACCTTCCTGTCGTCCTCCCGGGTCAAATTGACCCCATCTGTTTTGACTGTTCCTTCTTTCATCCCTTTATTCCTTCCTTCTGTCCTTCCTTCCTTCTTTCCTCCCTTTCTAACTTCCTTCTGTCCTTCCTTCCTCCCTCCCTCCCTCCTTTCTTTCTTCCTCCCTTCCTTCCTTCCTCCCTCCGTTCCTTCCTTCTTCCTCCCTTCCTTCCTTCTTTCCTCCATCCTCCTTTCCTTCTTTCCTTCCTTCTTTCCTACCTACCTCCTTTCCTTCATTCCTTCCTTTCTTCCCTCCTTCCTTCTTCCTCCCTTCCTTCCTCCCTCCTTTCCTTCTTTCTTCCTCCCTTCCTTCCTTCCTCCCTCCTTTCCTTCCTTCCTTCCTTCCTTCCTTCCCTCCTTCCTCCCTCCCTTCCTTCCTTCCTTCCTTCCTCCCTCCTTTCTTTCTTCCTCCCTTCCTTCCTTCTTTCCTCCGTCCTCCCTACCTTCTTTCCTTCCTTCTTTCCTTTCTCCCTCCTTTCCTTCATTCCTTCCTTTCTTCCCTCCTTCCTTCCTTCCTTCCTCCCTCCCTCCTTTCCTTCCTTCTTCCTCCCTTCCTTCCTTGACTCGAGGACAACAGGAGGGTTAAAGCTGCAGAGTCTCTAAAAATTATCTGTAAGTTCATCAAACACATTAAACACTGATAAATAGACTTTATATTACAGCCGCTTTTAAAGAGCTTTTTAAATCGGCCTCTCAGGTTGTACTGACGCGCTTCAACCACTAGATGGCGCCACTGTCCAACAGTTCATTACACTCATATTAAACGTGCAGCCTGCTGTTTTCTCCTCGTTTTAATGAACTTTAACAGTAATATAAAGTTAAATGTTGCCCTCACAGAGTATTTTATCTTCCATATTTAAAGTCTGATTAGACAGGAGCAGCTTTAGTTTACATATTTATTCATATTTCAATAAAGTAGCTCATCTAAATTATGTTTTTACATGAAGGTTTTATAATAATTAATCAGTAACAGGCTGCTGCACCATCATAGAAAAGGAGTGACGTGTATAATAAACATATATTTTAAAAACAATGCTTTTTCCTTCCACCCTTCCTTCTCTCCTTCCTCCATTCCTCTTTTCCTCCCTCCCTCCTTACTCCTTTCCTTCCTTCCTTCTTTCCTTCCTTCCTTCCTCTTTTCCTCATCTCTCCTTGCTCCTTTCCTTCCTTCCTCCCTTCCTTCCTTCCGTCCTTCCTTCTCTCCTTCCTCCCTTCCTCTTTTCCCCCCTCACTCCTTCCTTCCTTCCTTCCTTCCTTCCTTCCTTCCTTCCTTCCTTCCTCCATTCCTCTTTTCCTCCATCCCTCCTTACTCCTTTCCTTCCTTCCTTCCTTCCTTCTTTCCTCCCTTCCTTCCTCTTTTCCTCATCCCTCCTTGCTCCTTTCCTTCCTTCCTCCCTTTCGTCCTTCCTTCTTTCCTCCCTTCCTTCCTCTTTTCCTCATCCCTCCTTGCTCCTTTCCTCCCTTCCTCCCTCCCTTCCTTCCTTCCGTCCTTCCTTCTCTCCTTCCTCCCTTCCTCTTTTCCTCCCTCACTCCTTCCTTCCTTCCTTCCTTCCTTCCTTCTTTCCTCCCTTCCTTCCTCTTTTCCTCATCCCTCCTTGCTCCTTTCCTTCCTTCCTCCCTTCCATCCTTCCTTCTCTCCTTCCTCCCTTCCTCTTTTCCTCCCTCACTCCTTCCTTCCTTTCTTCCTTCCTTCCTTCCTTCCTTCCTTCCTTCCTTCCTTCCTTCTCTCCTTCCTCCATTCCTCTTTTCCTCCATCCCTCCTTACTCCTTTCCTTCCTTCCTTTATAAAACACGTCACTCACTCTTTTGTTTCAGAAATGCAGAAATGTGACAAAGCAAAGGCCTCCTGATAAATGCCGATAGCGTTCAGGGTTAGCGTGATTGTTCTGTTTCTAAAAATGCAAAAAAGTTGACGACGTATTTCTGGAATTCAAACTAAAAACAATGTGCCACATTTGTTTTTTCCGTCTTCAAAACAAACAACAGAAAGTATGAAAGGAAACATTCTTCTAAACTTAATCATTTCATACCTAAATAACGACTCAGGGCTGTTCTGACCCGTCTGTGATACACGGGACAAAAATGGGCCCAAATTTACGTGAACGTCTTCGACCCGATTTGCACGTTGTATGGAGGAGCCGATCAGTGATTTAGAGATATTAGCAGAAGTGAAACTATTAAAAAATAAATTCACACTGTAATGATTCCTCCTGTTCATACTGACCATCAGAAGATCCTTCATAATGTTTACAATAGAAGTGATGGAGGACTAAACCCACAGGCCTCCTTCTGTGAAGGAAGGAAGGGAGGAAGAAGGAAGGAAAGGAGGAAGGAAGGGAGAAAGAAGGAAGGAAAGGAGGGAGGAAGGAAGGAAGGAGGAAAGGAAAGAAAGAGAGAAAGAGAGAAAGAAGGAGGGAGGGAGGGAGGGAGGGAGGGAGGGAGGGAGGGAGGGAGGGAGGGAGGGAGGAAGGACGGACAGATGGAAGGGATGAGGAAGGGAGGAAGGAAGGATGGAGGAAAGAAGGAAGGAAGGTAGGACGGAGGGAGGAAAAAAAGAAGGAGGGAGGGAGGGAGAAAGGAAAAGAGGAAGGGAGTAAGGAAGGACAGAGGAAAGAAGGAATGGAGGAAGGTAGGAAGGAAGAAAGAAAGGAAGGAGGGAAGGACAGAAAGAAGGAAGAAAGGGGGATGGAGGATGGAAAGAAGGAAGGGAGGAAATAGAGAAGGAGTGAGAAAGGAAGGAAGGAAGGGAGGAAAGAAGGAACAGTCAAAACAGACGGGGTCAATTTGACCCGGGAGGACGACCCAGTCCTCCTTCTGTTGATACATGGATTTAAAAGTTGATCTGAAGCTAATATGAAGCTTCAGTCGTCTGAATGAGTCAAATCTTCATCTTCTATGTTTCAACGTTACAGTGTTTTTAGTACCAAAGTCTTTGTGTTACTATGGTTACACCACAGCTCAACAGGGAAACACTAAGAGGGAATCTGATGCTATAAAGACTGTAAATGTGTCAGATATCACTTGATATGATTAACTCAGACTGCTGAAGCTCAATAGAAGCTGATCATCTACTTTTAAATGACTGTGTGGATTTTATCCTCCATCACTTTACATTGAAAGCACATTAGAAGGTTTTAATAGTCAGTATGAACAGGAGGATCACAGAGAGGTTCATATTGACACCTGACTGCTGGAAACACTGAATTTATCCTTTGATACGACACTTTTTATATACATATGAAGTCGTTTATTGAACGTTTCTTTACTTTTTAACTACTTCTTATACTATCGGAGAGTTTTATCCATAATGATGCATTATTCTTTATTTGTTAATCATATATTTCATGAGTTAAATCTGAATCTAAAAGAAAAGCATGTACACGGTCGGCCATAAAGTTGGAATAATTTAGTTTTTAGACACATTCCTCTTTTTATTTTCTATTTCTACACATCAGTAATCACCTTTGATGAGGTATAATGAGATTGATCAATACAATGTTGAGAATATATACACTTTATCTATCAAGAATAAATCACATTTTCACAATCATTTCATGGAAAGAGGTAAAAAATATTTTATTCTAACTTCATGGGAGACATATATAAACTCTATCTGTTACTTACCTTAATGATAGAGTCCCTGGATGCTTCATTATTGATTATTCATTTATTTGATAGTTTGAATGTAGACTGAAACAATAAAGGTCCTAACACTAGATTTTAAGAGATATATAACAGGCTAATGCAGGTGATGCCTTCAGATTATTATTACAGGTAATGTTGAGTTTTACTGCTGCAAACAAATAATAACAAATCTGTATCTTGTGAAGGAGATAATAAAGAAGTTATCTTTGTAATATGCATCTGGAGCCAGTGACAGTAACCCAGTTCAACCCGACATCATCCAGCACTTTGACTCAACCTCATTTTTATTTTAATTTTAACTTCACTGTTTAAACTCTGTTGTATTTACAGACTTTGGTCCTTATAGTTCCACTTAAAATATAAAATAAAGTATAAAAGTTCTCTCCATAACTACAGTGAATACACACATGATTAAAACTATTTCTGACGCCTCCCTCAGCAGTCCCTCTCATGCACGTGCACACAGCTCCGTCTGGGTAACGCGCCTTCGCACGTCTCATTGTATGGAAGGCCCAGAGTGCCAAAAACGCCACTATTTCAACACAGTTTATCATAATATGCCTTCAGGAAGAGCAGCAGAAACAGCGCTTTGACACACATAATGCTGTAGTGAGCCAGGAAGGGAGGAAGGAAGGAAGGAAGGAAGGAAGGAAGGAAGGAAGGAAGGAAGGAAGGAAAGGAGCAAGGAGGGAGGGAGGAAAAAAGCAAGGGAAGAAGGACAGAAGGAAGGAAGGAAGGAAGGAAGGAAGGAAGGAAGGAAGGAAGGAAGGAAGGAAGGAAGCAAGGAGAAAGGAAGGAAAGAAGGAAAGGAGTAACGAGGGAGGGAGGAAGGAGAGAAGGAAGGAAGGAAGGAAGGGAGGAAGGAAGGAAAGGAATAAGGAGGGAGGGAGGAAAAGAGGAAGGGAGGAAGGAAGGGAGGAAGGAAGGAAGGAAGGAAGGAAATGAGTAAGGAGAGATGGAGGAAAAGAGGAAAGGAGGAAGGAGAGAAGGAAGGAAAGGAGTAAGGAGGGAGGGATGAAAAGAGGAAGGAAGGAAGGAGGAAGGAAGGAAGGAAGGAAAGAAGTCAGGAGGGAGGGAGGAAAAGAGGAAGGGAGGAAGGAGAAAAGGAAGGAAGGAAGGAAGGAAGGAAAGGAATAAGGAGGGAGGGAGGAAAAGAGGAAGGGAGGAAGGAGAGAAGAAAGGAAGGAAGGAGAGAAGGAAGGAAGGAAGGAGGAAGGAAAGAAGGAAGGAACGAAGGAAGGAGTGAGGGAGGAAAAGAGGAAGGGAGGAAGGAGAGAAGAAAGGAAGGAAGGAGAGAAGGAAGGAAGGAAGGAGGAAGGAAGGAAGGAACGAAGGAAGGAGTGAGGGAGGAAAAGAGGAAGGGAGGAAGGAAAGAAGGGAGGAAGGATGGAGCAAAGAAAGAGGGAAGGAGGGGGAGAACGAAGGAAAATTAAAGAAAGAGGAAGGAAAGAAGGAACAGTCAAAAGAGACGGGGTCAATTTGACCCGGGAGGACGACAGGAGGGTTAATAATTACTCCCTTGTTCTCCAAAAGTCACTATATTCTACCTACTGGTGTGATGATTAGGCGTAGTTACACATTTAAACCACAGGGGGGCAGTAGTGGTTAAATCAACTGGTTAGCAGCAGCTGTGGGTTTTCCCCCTCAGTACTACAATGTGATAAAAATCAACTATCACGATATTTTAGACCAAATACGTCGATATCGATATTACAAAAATATTATAGAGATGACTGTCGATGCTTTCACTAAATATTTACACTATGAAATGTTTGATAAATAATCATCAGTAATGTGAATATAATGAACAGAACAGCTAGAACAGTCTGGTAAGTTCAGAAAATAATATATTATAGCTTTAAAACCAGGTCTCTTGTCTCATATCAAAAGGAAAATAGCAGCGCTTTTGCAGAGTAAACTGCTGCAGAAACCAGCATTTTAATTAAAAACGGGCGTAAAAATATTATGGCATATTATGATAAATGGTGTAGAAATAGTGGCGTTTCATGGGACTTTGGGTTTCCCATACTAGAGACGTGAGAGTGCATGTTACCAATGATAATCGCAAAAACCGGCAATGTTAAAAGCAGGCGGGGAGTTCCGGTCCTCTGAAATGATGCCAACGCGGAAGTAATTTAAAACTGCATTCTATCAAAAGGCCACCAGGGGGCGACCGTTTTGGTGTCAAAAGGACTTCCGTCTCTATACAAGTCAATGGAGAATTCACCAACTTCTCACTTGATTTCTAACCTCAGTAAACGTTTTCAAAATGTGTTTATGGTCTCAATCGCTAGTTTAAAGCCTTCTTCAATGCAGTATGATGTTCATTTGGGACATTTTGGCCTCCCTGATTTTATATGTGACGATAAAGCAGGGTATGCATTAGGGCGTGGCTACGTGGTGATTGACAGGTTGATTGGTTCACAGGTTCAGGAGGGCGCCTCTTGCTCCTCCTGATGCCCATATAAGTAGAATCCCTGTTTTTATTTTTCCCAGCATGCACCTGAAATGTTCAAGATGACGCTGCTCAGATCCGATACTATTGGCTTCTGAGCAGCAGTCCACAAACCAATGGGTCACGTCACGGATGTTACGTCCATTTTATATACAGTCTATGGTCGTGGCACTTTGGGTTTAACATACTAGAGACGTGAGAAGGGGCGTTAACAATGATAATTGCAAAAAACGGCAACGTTAAAAGCTTTGTTTTTGAGGACCTTCGTAAAGCGCTTGAAATAGCAGCGTTTTAATTAAAAACGGCCGTAAAAAGCAGCATATTAAGATAAATGGTGTTGAAATAGTGGCGTGATTAATGGCACTTTGGGCTTTCCATACTGGTGCAGTCTCTGCTCCTTTAAGTGAGAAGTGAAGCAGTCCCCTCCTCCCCCCCCTCCATCCCCTCCCTCCCTCCCTCCCCTCACACCCGGGAAGCCAGCTCTGAGGGAGGAGGAAGCTTCTCCGCCGGAGCTGTGATGGGGATTTGAACGCACCTCACGGCCCGGCTCAGAGCGCAGCGGGCGGGTCTGCTTCACTTGAACCCCCCGGTCTGGTCTGGTGTGGATGTAAGAGGATCGGATTCGGCCTGCTGATTGAAATTGAAGCGCTTTTTTGGGTTTGATTTGTTTGGTTGCTTGGAGCTGGAGGCCGGGAGCAGGACCGAGTCTGACCGAGCTGGTGCTGCTGTCGGCTGGACTCGCTTCTTCTTCTTCTTCTTCTTCTTCTTTTTTTTTTTAGGATACACAGCTTTTGGGATTAAGTGATTATCGCTCCGGTACCGGGGAGTTGGATGTGTGTTTTGCCCCCGCAGGAGTCACCTGGAGTCCGGGCGGAGAGACGGGACTGATGGCGCAACGGGTGCGTAAAAAACAAACTTTTAATAATAACGCAGAAGAAGAAGAAAGAAGCTTTGATTTGAGTCTGAAATCAGATTAAACAACTTTGACAGTAGTGGAAACTTTTCTTTAAATCTAACAAAGTGAAATCTGAAAGAAGAAAAAAAAAGATTGCACCATAAACACACATATATATATAAACATGTTTTATACTTTAATAAGGAGGCAAAGTGGAGATACGACTCATAAAAACCTTAAATATACAAAATATATTTAATATTATTTGTGGAGATGTTTTACTGAGATGCTTTTAATAACATCAAAGTAAATAAAAAGAATAATTAACATGTTATTTTACATTAAGGGTTAATAAATGAAGCCTGACATTAGCGTAGTATTTCTTATAATTAACATTTATATAATTTAAATGTTTAATTATTAAGAATCACGGTACAAACTTTCACCTGTGCGTAAAAAATAATCCTGCAAAACTTATTTCCATCGTTTTTATTCTTATTTAAATTAAAGTTTTTAATATAATTTAGAGTTTTGAGTTTGACTGAATTAATGTATAAAAATGATCTGCACAGAAAACATATAATTATTATTATTATAATTATTAAAGAAGTTAAAGTTTTAATTAAAGTAAACTCAGTGAGCAAAGAGAGCAAGAAACGGGAGAATTAATTAACGCTATTTAAATGCAAACAACTTTAATTATTATCTTTTTATTTCTCTAAATTAATATTTATTTATATTAAAACTTGCAGCAACTTTACATTAGTTTTGTTTTTGTTCCAAGTTTGCATTAAAAACTTTTTTCTTTTTCTGTTTGAATAAAGTTTAACATGAAAGTTGAGTTTTAAATAAAAAGTATAAAATAGAAAATGAAATAAAACATTTAATTATCTTCAGTTTAGTTTTTAATCTGCAAGTTTTAGTTTTTATTTAAAAGTTAAATGTGAGTTTATAAGTCGAGTTTGTTCACAGGTGAGTCAGCGGCCTGTGTGTGTGCGCGCGTGTGTGTGTGTGTGGGTGCGCGTGCGTGTGTGTTTTTGCTCCATCGACATAGAAGAAGAAGAAGAAGAAAACGTTTTTATTTCCTGAACACTTTGTTTGTTCACGGCTGATAGAATGTGACGTGACGCGGCTCAAAACATTCGAAACACGCACGAGACCGGAAATAAAACCCCACATATAATCAATGAGTGATCAGGCAGGCCGCTGATTGGCTGAGGTCAAAGTTTAAACTGTATTTATTGATCACTTTTATAGCTTTAGTTTATAGTTTCTGATCTGAGGACGTTGAACCTTTAAAAACACTTTAAAAACGTAACAAATAACGATCATAAAACATCACAATTAACCATCAGAATTAACGTGTTTGTTTATTTTAAATCATAAAAACTGATAATAAAAAAAAGATAAATCAAAATGAAGTGAAAGTATTATTTACGTGTTGCTTTAACTTCATTTAAACAGGCGTGAGGTTACGTTTTAATTCACTTTAACAGATGTATTAAATATATATAAAGCTGTTTTCATGATAAAATAAACTAAATATATTTTATTATAAAACTCATTTTTCCTCATAATTAATATTTTTTCTATTTTTTTCCTTCTTTTTTTAATTTAAAGAGAATTTAAAAGAATTAGTTTCGTTTCTTTAAACTAAAACTAACAAAAGTCCAATTAAACTTTGTCCCAAAGACACGACACATGAATAATGTGTTTTTTAATTTAATTTAACATCGTTTAAATTTAAATGTAAATATAATTATCATGTTAGAAATTAAATTAAATCTACTGCTTATATATATCTTCTTATATAAACATACTTTATTTGGGGGATGAAATGTTTCCTGTTTTGAGAGTTTTCCTCTTTTTATGCTTTTATTGTTTTTATCACAGACTGAATATAAATATATATATATATATAGAGGGGGGGTGGACAAAATAATAGAAACACTTATTGCAATGTAATCCAGCAAAACAAGACTCATATTTATACAGTCCTCACATATAATATAATATAATGTAATATAATATAATATAATATATAGTCTAATATAATATAATATAATATAATATAACGTAATATAATATAATATATAATGTAATGTAATATAATATAATATATAATGTAATGTAATGTAATGTAATATATAATATAATATAATATAATATAATATAATATAATGCACATTTATTGCTTCAGAAGAGTTTAAACTTTTAATTTAAATAATTTTCTAATCTAAAAAACAACTTTATGACTTGTTATTAACAGACTGTGTTTTTGTTCCAGTCCTTCACAGTATTGATCACATTAAGGGTAATTAACGGGGGGGTGGACATAATAACGTGAACACCTGTAGCCTCTGCTCTGTGTTCACTCTCTCTGCACACGTCGCTCTGTTGGCTTGTTCGTGTTATTTTAATACGACTTTACAGTTTATTTAATATATTATATAAACATAGATAAATACACCAGCTCATGCTCTTCTCTTTAATAAAGAGTCAGGGTCTACTTTTAGGTTAATTTTCAGTCATTATTGTAGATTTTAACTCATTTAATTGGTTTTCTCATAAATCTTTTTTATGGCTTCGCTGCTTTTTAAAAGTTACTTTAAGTTTCAGTTTAATACTTTACATGCAAATCATCTTATTTAGCTTTTATTTTCACTTTATTAAATAGTTAGTAATAAACTATAATGTTGTCATTCACAGATATAATATGTGTATTAAGTGGAAGCTGCTGTATAAATAGATGCTGAATGATAATATAGTGAAACACAACAGTAATTAAACAATTATTATCATTATGTATTAATCTTTAGAGTTATTTAATCTATTAATCAATTAGTTGTATCATCTGTAAAATGTGAAAAATGCTTAAAATGCATGATGTCATCCTCTAATGTCTAAAACACTAAAATATTCAGTTTTCTGTCAAAAGAAACCTGAAAATATCACATTTTAAAAGCTGGAATCAAAGAATATTGATGCTTTATTTACCTTAAAAAGAGCTTTAATAAATGTTCATGATTCATTTAATAGAATGAACCAAAAGATGCAAAAAATACTGAAGTAAAAGTAACAAAGCATGTAAAAATACTCTATTACAGTAAAAGTACTGCAGTATTATGAGAGATGTAGTATGCAGTATTACAGTAAAAGTACTGCAGTATTTTGAGTGATGTAGTATGCAGTATTACAGTAAAAGTACTGCAGTATTATAGTGATGTAGTATGCAGTATTACAGTAAAAGTACTGCAGTATTATGAGTGATGTAGTATGCGGTATTACAGTAAAAGTACTGCAGTATTATAGTGATGTAGTATGCAGTATTACAGTAAAAGTACTGCAGTATTATGAGTGATGTAGTATGCAGTATTACAGTAAAAGTACTGCAGTATTATAGTGATGTAGTATGCAGTATTACAGTAAAAGTACTGCAGTATTATGAGTGATGTAGTATGCAGTATTACAGTAAAAGTACTGCAGTATTATAGTGATGTAGTATGCAGTATTACAGTAAAAGTACTGCAGTATTATGAGTGATGTAGTATGCAGTATTACAGTAAAAGTACTGCAGTATTATAGTGATGTAGTATGCAGTATTACAGTAAAAGTACTGCAGTATTATAGTGATGTAGTATGCAGTATTACAGTAAAAGTACTGCAGTATTATAGTGATGTAGTATGCAGTATTACAGTAAAAGTACTGCAGTATTATAGTGATGTAGTATGCAGTATTACAGTAAAAGTACTGCAGTATTATGAGTGATGTAGTATGCAGTATTACAGTAAAAGTACTGCAGTATTATGAGTGATGTAGTATGCAGTATTACAGTAAAAGTACTGCAGTATTATAGTGATGTAGTATGCAGTATTACAGTAAAAGTACTGCAGTATTATGAGTGATGTAGTATGCAGTATTACAGTAAAAGTACTGCAGTATTATAGTGATGTAGTATGCAGTATTACAGTAAAAGTACTGCAGTATTATGAGTGATGTAGTATGCAGTATTACAGTAAAAGTACTGCAGTATTATAGTGATGTAGTATGCAGTATTACAGTAAAAGTACTGCAGTATTATAGTGATGTAGTATGCAGTATTACAGTAAAAGTACTGCAGTATTATAGTGATGTAGTATGCAGTATTACAGTAAAAGTACTGCAGTATTATAGTGATGTAGTATGCAGTATTACAGTAAAAGTACTGCAGTATTATGAGTGATGTAGTATGCAGTATTACAGTAAAAGTACTGCAGTATTATGAGTGATGTAGTATGCAGTATTACAGTAAAGTAGTGGTTTGGTCCTCTGACTGATATATTATTATTATGACATCATTAGATTATTAATAGTGAAGCATCAGTGTTAGAGCAGCATGTTACTGTTG
>NC_084971.1:34517901-34573766 GCF_963691925.1 Scomber scombrus
TATGTGTTAGTGATAAATAAGAGCTGTATATGTTTAACCCTCCTGTTGTCCTCGAGTCAAGGGAGGAAGGGAGGGAAGAAGGGAGGAAGGAAGGAAGGAAAGGAGTAAGGAGGGAGGGAGGGAGGGAGGGAAAGAAGAAGGAAAGAAGGAAGGAAGGGAGGATGGAAGGGAGGAAGGAAGGAAGGAAAGCAGTAAGGAGGGAGGGAGGGAGGGAGGGAGGGAGGGAGGGAGGGAGGAAAAGAAGAAGGAAAGAAGGAAGGAAGAAGGAAGGAAAGGAGGAAGGAAGGGAGGGAGGAAGGAAGGATGGAAGGGAGAAGGAAAGAAGGAAGGAAGGAAGGGAAGGAGTTAGGAGGGAGGGAGGAAAAGAAGAAGGAAGGAAGTGAGGAAAGAAGGAAAGGAGGAAGGGAGGAAGGAAGGAAGTGAGGAAAGGAGGAAGGAAATGAGGAAGGAAGGAAAGAAGGAAGGAAGTGAGGAAAGAAGGAAGGGAGGAAGGAAAGGAGGAAGGAAGGAAAAGAGTAAGGAGGGAGGAAAAGAGGAAGGAAGTAAGGAGAGAAGGAAGGAAGGAAGGGAGGGAGGGAGGAAAAGAGGAAGGAAGGAAGGAAGGAAGGAAGGAAAGGAGGGAGGAAAAGAGGAAGGAAGTAAGAAGAGGAGGAAGGGAGGAAGGAAAGAAGGAAGTGAGGAAAAAAGTATGGAAGGAGGAGGGAGCAAATAAAGAGGGAAGGAGGGGAAGAACGAAGGAAACATTAAAGAAAGAGAGAGAAAGGAAGGAACAGTCAAAACAGACGGGGTCAATTTGACCCGGGAGGACGACAGGAAGGTTAAACTACTAGTTTTAAAAGCAGCATTTTTGTTGGTTTCATGTTATTTGAAATATTGACTTCTTACCAAAGATCCAGATGTTTTCTATCATCGTTGTTCATCTTTTGTTCTGGTTTATTTACTGTGAGTCACTAACATCGTCTATTCTGACCCGAGAAGATAACAGGCGTTAAATTAAAAACAAGCTGTAGTTTCATTGTCCTCGAGTCAAGGAAGGGAGGGAGGAAGAAGGAAGGAAGGAAGGATAGGAGGGAGGGTAGGTAGGAAGGAGGGAGGGAAGGAAGCAAGGAAGGAGGGGAGGAAAGAAAGAGAGAAGGAAGGAGTGAGGAAAGGAAGGGAAGGGAGGAAGGAGGGAGGGAGGAATGAAGGACAGAAGGAAGGAAGGAAGGAAAGTAGGAAGGAGGAAGGGAGGGAGGAAGAAGGAAGGAAAGGAGGGAGGAAGGGGGAGGAAGAAGGAAGGAAGGAAGGGAGGAAGAAGCTGTTTCTTTGCTCCCAAACAGCCAATTCACCAGCTGTACGTTAGCTGTTAGCATACTAAGCTAGCAGGCTAAGCTAGCAGCTAGCGGATACATTGGTCGAGTCTGTCCGAGTGTGTTTGTGTGTGTGTGTGTGGTGTATTAATCTCCCTCCAGTCTCTCTCTCAGCTTTTTACTCCTCACCTCTCGATGTGTTCGTGATTCATAAATCCTCTGAGATTCAGAAAGGCTTCGGGTTAGCGGTTAGCGCTCGTTTCTCGAAGAAGGAAGGAAGGAAGTGAGGAAAGAAGGAAGGGAGGAAGGAAGGACAGGAGGAAGGAAGGAAGGAAATGAGTAAGGAGGGAGGAAAAGAGGAAGGAAGTAAGGAGAGGAAGGAAGGAAAGGAGGGAGGAAAAGAGGAATGAAGTAAGGAGAGGAGGAAGGGAGGAAGGAAAGGAGGAAGAAAGGAAGTGAGGAAAAAAGTATGGAAGGAGGAGAAGAATGAAGGAAAAATTAAAGAAAGAGGGAGGAAGGAAAGAAAGAAGGAACAGTCAAAAGAGACGGGGCCAATTTGACCCAAGGCTTCGGGTTAGCGGTTAGCAGTTAGCACTCGTTTCTCTCTGAAGCTGAAACATTTCCAACATGTCCGAACACAACGAGGCCTAAATCCTAACGTTCATTTAGTTTGTCCTGCCTCTAAACTCACAGTCTCTAACATTAACGGGTCGTTTTTAGTCTTGTTTTATAACCTTTTAATTCATTTCTTTGTCTCTTTGTGTTTTTGTGTGTAGATCCGATCAGAGAAGCCGTTGTTCTCATCCAACCCAGAGCTGGATAATCTGGTGAGTCTTTATTTTCAATGTCTACTGATGAGATCTTACATTTAACCTTCCTGTCGTCCTCCCGTCTGTTTCTTCTTTCCTCCCTTCCTTCCTTCCTTTCCTTCCGTCTGTCCTTCCTCCCTCCCTCCTTCTCTCTTTTCTCCATCCCCCTTTCTTCCTTCCTTCCTTTCCTTCCGTCTGTCCTTCCTCCCTCCCTCCTTCTCTCTTTTCTCCATCCCCATTTCTTCCTTCCTTCCTTTCCTTCCTCCCATACTTCTTTCCTCTGTCCTTCTTTCCTTCCTTCCTCCCATCCTCTTTTCCTGTCTCCCTCCCCCTTCCTTCCTTCCTTCATTCCTCCCTTCCGTCCTTCCTCCTTTCCTTCCTTCCTCCCTTCTTTCCTTCTTCATCCCTTCCTTCCTCTTTTCCTTTCTTCTTCCTTCCTTCCTCCCTCCCTCCTTTCCTTCCTTCTTCCTCCCTCCCTTCCATCCTTGCTTCCTTCCTCCCTCCTTCCCCCTTCCCTCCCTCCTTTCCTCCCTCCCTTCCATCCTTCCTTGCTTCCTTCTTCCTCCCTTCCTTCTTCTTTTCCTTCCTTCTTCCTCCCTCCCTTCCATCCTTGCTTCCTTCCTCCCTCCTCCCCCCTCCCTCCTTTCCTCCCTTCCTTCCTTCCTTCCTCCCTTCCTTCTTCCTCCCCCCCTCCATCCTTCCTTTCTCTCTTCCATCCTTCCTTCCTTCCTCCCTCCTGTCCTTCCTTCCTTCCTCCTTTCATTCTTTCTTCCTCCCTCCCTTCCATCCTCCCTTCCTTCCTTCTTCCTCCCTCCCCTCCATCATTCCTTCCTCCCTTCCATCCTTCCTCCTTTCCTCCTTTCCTTCCTTCCTCCCTTCCTTCCTTGACTCTAGGACAACAGGAGGGTTAAAGTGTTGAATATATGATGATTGATTGTTTCTTTATCTCTTTTATATATAAACAGATGATCCAGGCGATCCAAGTGTTACGTTTCCACCTGCTGGAGCTGGAGAAGGTCAGTAAACTACATTTGGATCAATGACCTTTGACCTTTTTTGTTTTTGTTTAGACTAATTTAAGCATCATCTGCTGTTTAATCTAATGTAATCAGATTAAAGGAAAGACGTCCACTGTGCTGCTATTCCAGTTTAATCTGGATCTAAAACCAGTTATGCTCCTAAGGAGGATTCCTTTCTTTCCTTCCTCCTTCCTTCTGTCCTTCCCTCCTTCCTTCCTTTCCTCCCTCCTCCCTTCCTCCCTCCCTCCTTTCCTTCCTTCTTCCTTCCTTCTCCCCTTCCTTCCTCCCTTCCTCTCTTCCTTCCTTCCTTCCTCCCTTCCTTCTGTCCTTCTTTCCTTCCTCCCTTCCCTTCTTCCTCCCTTCCTCCCTCCTTCCTTCTCTCTATCTTTCCTCCCCTTCCATCCTCCCTTCCTTCCTTCCTTCCTCCCTCCTTTCCTTCCTTCTTCCTCCTCCCTCCCTTCCTTCCTTCCTTCCTCCCTCCTTTCCTTCCTTCTTTCTCCCTTCCTTCCTCCTTTCCTTCCTCCCTTCCTTCCTTTCCTTCCGTCCTTCTTTCTCTCTTTCTTTCCTCCCCCTACCATCCTCCCTTCCTTCCTTCCGGCCCTCCTTCCCTCCTTTCCTTCCTTCCTTCCTTCTTCCTCCCTTCCTCCCTTCCTTTCTTGACTCGAGGACAACAGGACGGTTAATAAATAAATAAATGTTTTTTTTGTCATAATCAATGAAGAGTAACTTATTATTTCACCTTTTCATCTGTTCTGGTGCTATTTAAGTATTTATTAACCTCTTGTAATGAGTCTTAAAAATATATGTTTTTTTTTATTTAATTTTCAGGTTCATGAGCTCTGCGATAACTTCTGCCATCGATACATCAGCTGTCTGAAAGGGAAAATGCCGATCGATCTCGTCATAGACGACAGAGACGGGAACAAATCGGACAGCGAGGATTTCATCCGGTCCTCAGGGAACATGGATCAGGTGAGCTCGCTGACGGCTGGTATTCACACGCTGAGACATATTCATGCTGTGTCATGTTGAGGATTTAAGACCACATGTGTCCACATAGTCGTTTTATAGATGATCAGCTTCTATTGAGCTTCATCAGTGTGAGTTATTATATCAAGAGATATCTGACTTCTTTCCGTCTTCCTCCCTTCCTTCCTTCCTTCCTCCTTTCCTGCCTTCTTCCCCCCTTCCTTCCTCATTTCCTTCCTTCTTCCTCCCTTCCATCCTTCCTCCCTCCCTTCCTTCCTTCCTCCCTCCTTTCCTTCCTTCTTCCTCCCTTTCATCCTTCCTTCTTTCCTCCCTCCCTCCTTCCTCCCTCCTTCCTCCGTTCCTTTCCTCCCTCCTTCCTTCTCTCTTTCTTTCCTCCCCCTACCATCCTCCCTCCTTCCTTCCTTGCTTCCTTCCCTCCTTCCCTTCCTTCTTCCTCCCTTCCTTCCTTCTACATCCCTTCCTTCCTTCTTCCTCCCTTCTTCCCTCCTTTCCTTCCTTCTTCCTCCCTTCCTTCCTTCCTTTCCTTCCTCCCTTCCTTCTGTCTTTCTTTCCTCCTTCCTTTTCTTCTTTCTTTCTTTCATCCCCCTACCATCCTCCCTTCCTTCCTTCCTTCCCTCCTTCCCTCCCTCCTTCCTTCCTTCCTGATATCTGACACATTTACAGTCTTTATAGCATCAGATTCCCTCTTAGTGTTTCCTGTTGAGCTGTGGTGTAACCATAGTAACACAAAGACTTTGATACTAAAAACACTGTAACGTTGAAACATAGAAGATGAAGATTTGACTCATTCAGACGACTGAAGCTTCATATTAGCTTCAGATCAACTTTTAAATACATTTTTTGCAAAGAAGCAGGAGGAATGCATCATTGAGTAATAGTGAACCAGTCCTCTGTACATTAAGAGCCTGATTTACTAAAGGTCTGCGTGTGTAGAAACGTGTGCAAACTTGTCATCACCTGCAAAAAATGTGCAAGCTGATCTACTGACGCAGCGCACTGAGGTTTGCATCTTACAACTGTGCAAAATAATACGCGCTGTCCATTTATTAGTTTACCGTAATGAATTTGTAATATGAAGCGTTTTAACCCCAGTGTGCAAAATACAGGGAGGAGAAAATGCAAATATGTTATTTAGCACACGCATTGTGATTTACCAAACCTGATGCTAACTGCATTTATAAATAATACCTTTGAAAGGCAGATATTAACCTGCTGTTACTATGGAGACGAGGAGACAGAGGCACAATGATAGAATACACAGGACGGATTTCTTCCACCTGTGGAAATATTTGTGGTTTTACTAACAGCATTGACTTCGTCACTAATACTCTCCCATATGTGGGTTTTTCTGGTAATATTAGTTGTTGTTATAACTCAATATATTAGTTAACCTCTTCCACTAGAACCTGATCACATTTCATTTTGTGCTTGCAGCTTTCTGCTCGTCCAAACTTTCCATTAAGACACAAAACCCTCATTTAAATACTGCTGTCTGCACCTGTTGCACCTGTTTTCATTTACAGTTATTCTTAGTAGATCACCTGCAAAACGCACGCTAACTAAACGCTCAATCTATTGCACAGTGCACGCTATTTAGTACCTTTATTTGGGATCTTAGTAAATCAGGCCCTATCTGTCCAGCTTTAGGGCAGAAATGTTTCCCAAAAACATCCCAAAATACTCCACTGATCCTTTTTTAGATGTGCAGGATTCAGGAGTGAAGGTGATCCAGCAGCATCTACAGCAGGAAACCTTACAGAGACACTTCATGTTGGGATTAGACTTTAATTTGGTTCATAATGTATAGTTAGAAGTCCTCCATCACTTCCATTGTAAGTGCATTGCAAGAAAAACAGGTTTTAAAGTTAATTTGGGATCCTGATTGTTGGTTTAAGACACAGTTGAAACATTGTGAACTCATCCTTTAAGCAGAAAGCAAGTAAAGACTCAATCTAGACAACTGCTGCTTACACACTGAGAATAGGCTTTGTGTTGTTAACAGTGGTGCAGAAGACTAAGTAGCATTTAAACATTTAAAGCGGGTTAATTTGCTGCAGCTGAGCAGCTAACTGACTCTGGTGGCTTATTTTAAGAAGCTATGTTGCAGGACTAGATGTGTGTCATGTTTGTAGACTGGAGATAAGAAGGAGACTTTAGCAGGAATGTGAGTCTGTGGTTCTTGTGTTGAGTATCAGGATGCAATCAGGCTCAGTGTGACCGACTGCTCTGACTCTGATAGAACCACACTTAATCGCTTAATGCATAGATTTGATTTGCTGTATGGAAACAGATTCAGGAGAAGTGATTTACAGAGCTGATATAAATGCTGTAGAAGAAGAAAAGCATACTGTATTATATGTGATTTTGGAGGTTATCGGTCAATATTACGGGTTAGACACTGCTCTATGTGTAAAGTGCCTTGAGATAACTTTGTTGTGATTTGGCGCTATACAAATAAAGATTGATTGATATATACATTGAATTAATAACTTGATTTCTATTTTATTAATCAAGTACATATATAACCTAATACATCATCAAAGACTAACTTTCAATGTAATTAAACTTAAATGTATTGATGAACACGACATCAATGACTGAAAGCTGATTATCATCAAAACTAAACTTCATTTCAGTTTATTAAAAATTAATTGAAACTTTCTTCCTGTTCCAGTTATTATTCTGTCAGAGTTCAAAAGAAAGAGAGAACTTTTACTGTTAAATACAACATTTAGCAAAGTATTCATAGACATCTGAATAGTGTCTGTGTGGTGAGAGAAGACCAGAGGGGATAAGCTCCATATATGTAAAAAAGGTAAAAACAGGCTCCCTTTATGAAGGTTTCGGGGGCGGGGTCCTGGGTTTTTGACTGGGCTACTTTTTCTACTTTTTCTACTTTTTCTACTTTTTCTACTTTTTCTACTTTGTGTCAGACCTATCTGGGAATACTCAATATGAGCAGATTTTATCATCCAGCTGCAGGAGTCACATCTGCTGCTGGAAACATGTCAGTGTGAACGGTTGTAAGTTTATCTGTGTGAACGCAGATCAAACACTCACATTCACTCTTTTTCTTCTTCTCTTGGACTCACAGAGAGACTCGTCTTTTCCCAGAGAAGCAGAAATAAAAGAGGTGAAAAGTCAGGTTGAGTCTGTTTTCGGAGCCAGCTGAGCTGGTTTTAAATCTGCCTCGCAGCGCAGCTCTCAGCAGCCACTTGTCAGGCCTTTAACCCTTTAAACACCAACAAGTGTGAACTGGAGCAGCGTAGTGTCTGATGACCAACAGCTCGAGAGCTCTGGTTGCATTTGAAGTGCCTCCTTAGGACCGGTGATACGCCGCTAATCCTCCTGGTCTTTCTTGTTTTTTTAGTCTCAATCTTTGTGACTCAGCGCTCAGCGTTCCTGCTCTGATCTCCTGTCACTCATACTTGTGTACGTTGTGACTTTAAACTGTGATTTACACAATATGTGTGTGTTAACACTTACAAACTGTTCAGGGTCTAATTTGACCCATTTTTTACTTTTGAGAGAAGAAGAAAAACACCTTTTTAAAACGTTTTCTTTTAGCCAGAAATGTGATGGCTTATCCTAAAGTGATCCAAAACATTTGTGTGAACATTTATTCATATTTAATATAATTTATTGGAATAATGATGTTCTCCTGTGTTAACTAGCATTGGACCAATATATATAATGTGATTGTAAACGCTCTCTGCTCTCTGAAAGCCGAAATAAGGATTAATCACCAATTGACTGATGATGATTTTTGGCCCCCAAATTATGTCTATGGACTTATTATGAGGGGATACTGTGAAATGCCCCAATATGAACAGTGTGTAAGGGTTAAGAGAACTAATTTGATCTAGAAGCTATGATGCTTTAGGTATGTGTTGTTGGCTGTAAATAGATAATAATGCTGTGTTTGCTGTACCTTGGATAGTTGGGAAGGAACGGAGAGATTAAGGACTCAGAAAGGTTTTATGATAACTGAGTTGGTTGTATGAGGGACAAAATGACATTATGTCCATTGAATCAGGGTTTACTTACATTGAATGATGGACCTCACATCAGTGCATTTGTTTGGTTTTCAGAAACTTCCAAATGATTAAATCCCAACTCAGATATATTGGACCTTTTCCCAGTTGTAATTGAGACTTGGAGGTTGATGTGAATGCTATTTATAGATCTACTAAACTATTAAAACAGCCTCCTTAGTATTCACTAACAAATATCAAGTTGCAGAATTAAATGCGGAGCGATTTGTATCTATACATCTGTATCAGTGCCTCTAATTAACAACCTGTATATCATCATTTTTACACCAACGTCGCACTTTGTAAATGGAAATATATTCATGAATCTGCTTCTACTTGTGTGGATTCTTTTGAGACTGTAGTCGTCTGTGCTGTTTCACACCAAAACCCACAAATGCTACGAAGTATGAGACTCGTAAAATGTGAAAGGCATTTGTGGTCGCAATTAGTGGTATCACAGTCAACCTAATCATTAGCATAGCAACAGCTGGCTATGTGTTTTAGCTAGTAGCTTGTTGGCTGGTTGACCTGAAAGAGTCTTTATGGTTGTTATGTGACTGCAGTTCTAACTCATTTCTAAAGCCTCTCCATTATCTTTGGAGGTCTTCGTCATGTCACCTGATACATTTGCCGTGTTACAACCAACCAACCAGCTTCTGTTTCATTGTGATAAATGAAACTTTCGTCATCCTTTAGGATCGTGTTTTACTGCGTGGACGAGCTTTGCGGGCTTGTAGCAACATGTGTCAATAGAGACTAGCAACCTGATATAGATTGAGCCAAATCCTGAGGCTGTTACAGTTGTTCAGCTTTTGTGAGCTCGCATTAACAGGGATTTGTACAGTAGCTTTCACAATAGCTGTCTTGTCTTTTTCCTTGAATTGTGAGCCTTGGTTAGTAACGTCTCCTATGAGCTGACAAAGTAATGGAAGCAACTTTGAGACTGACAGCAGAACAGCTGGTCTATAATGTGGCTTCATCCAAAAACCTGCAAGGGTAATATTAAAGAGAAGAGCTGATGATGGAGACGGTCCATCTGGGAAAGGAAACAGAAAGTTGAATTATAACCAAGAAGCCTGCAGACCTGAGACCAGAAACATGACTTCTATAAAGTTACAGTAAGATTTAACTTCATCCGTCTTGGGTCAGTCTACAGACAGAGATGTTCTCTAGCAATGACCACAACACATGTAAGGAAATGCTACATGTGACTATTACAGTTAAAGGGAAATTCCCCTGCAAAGCAACATTAAACTCATTTATCAGACTGAGGCGTAACTAAGCACCTTTAACCCTAACTCCCCTTTAACATGATTCACTTCCATAAAATAATAACAGCTATTTACGTGCTTAATGTGTATAAATGCTTATAATATTCTCATTGACATGGCGTTGTATGTTCTTATGTGACATTCTCTCCATTGTTATAAGACACAGAAATTCAGTAACAAAGATATTTATCATTTTATCTTCTGCTTTGACTCAAAGGGAGTTTAAGAATATCACTTTAACTCTGTTTAAAGGTGCATTATGTAGTTTTGGCAGATTCAGAAGTCAAATATATTTCACAATATAATAAACAAAACTGTCCTCAGAGGAAAATTAGGACCAAGGGACAGAGTTAGAAACTATGTGAAAGCTGTTCTTTAACAATATATTATTAGCCAACATTTCATTTAGTGCCTGAACATTACTTAATATTGATTCAGTAAATATGTTTTATTTACTAATCAAAGCATCTTCCAATAATTAACTGCATAGAGCAACTTTAAAGACCCAAACTCCTTCTGAGTCAAAGCAGAAGATAAAATGATAAATATCTTTGTTACATGAATTTCTGTATTGCTTTATTACTGAATGTCCGTTTCTTATGACAATGGAGAGAATGTCACATAAGTACACATAAGTGCATTTATACACATTAAGCATGTAAATAGCTGTTATTATTTTATGAAAGTGAATCATGTTAAAGGGGAGTTAGGGTTAAAGATGCTTAGTTACGCCTCAGTCTGATAAATGAGTTTAATGTTGCTTTGCAGTGGAATTTCCCTTTAACTGTAATAGTCACATGTAGCACTTCCTTACATGTGTTGTGGTCATTTGTAGAGAACATCTCTCTCTGTAGACTGATGAAGTTAAATCTTACTGTAACTTTATAGAAGTCATGTTTAAGCCGACTCTTTAACAGCCTGTTAGGATGGTTAAGGTGGTTGTTTAATAGTATGTGCCTTGAATTTGGTAGAATTGAATCTTGTGGTAGGCCTTTACTTTTGGCGCTTGGTACCATTTGATAGAAATGATAAAAAATCAGTTTAGAAACTAGTATGTGTGATATTAATGACAAGGAAAAGCAAGAATGTATCACTTTCTTTTCTATATTAAATAAAACATTCGATTGTTTTTACCATTATGACCATTTTTATACCTTAATAGAGGCATATATTCTGTGTTATATCTCATTTTCCACTCCTGCATGTTTAAGGGTTAAAAACAGAAACCTGGTGTTCTGGTCTCAGGTCTGTTTATACTTCCTCCCAACATGGACCGTCTCCATCATCAGCTCTTCTCTTAGTTATTACCCCTCCAGGTTTTTCATTATCTGTGTCCTCTTCTTCAAAAAAGGAGGAAATCATTAACATTATTAACACTCATTATCGATTCAATCATTAACCTGAATGAACCTGATTGTTATTGATCTGTTCAGCGTCTCATCGGCTGTTCCTCTGTTTGTCCCCCTCCCCCCCCCCCCCGCAGATTTCGTGGAGCAGAGATCACGAAGACGCGACATCGATTCGGTCGTCCGGGACGCCGGTACTGTCCAGTGGTGGACACACGTCTCACAGCGGAGACAACAGCAGCGAACAAGGTGAGCGACGTCACTGCTTGCACCAAATTGACCCGAAATCATCTACTTTAGGAGGGGGAAGGGCAATTACAGTGGCAAGACGCTATTTATGCTTATTTCAATCATACATTTCTCATTTCTTATCCAAATAACGTCAAACTTGGCACTGCACTCACTCGTGCCCCGAGCAAGACACCTGCCAAGTTTGAAATGAGTCAGAACGAACAGTTCGAGAGATATGCGAATAACGGACAGACAGATGTTCCTGTAGTCTAATAGATAGCCTATTGAATAACTTGATATAGAAGACAAACCATTTTGTGGAATGAAGCATCATCATATAAAAATTGCAACGATGTGACTCAAAAACAGTCTCTGGTAGCTGATAAGTGACATCAGTTCTGTCTGCATGTTGTCTGTAGCTGGTTGTTGCTTTGCATGTGTGGGATTCTGAAACGTCCTTAAATTCGGGACCATTGGGCCGATCGCTCGTTTCAATTTGAGACCTTGCAGTCGGAATTGTTGTTTTTTTAAAATTCAAAGTCTAAAGACAGTCCAAAGTAGCCTGGGCTATTCCAAGTGTTTTCAGTTTCATCCATTTTTTTGAGGGTCTGAAGTGTATTTCCCATGTTAGCTACCAAAGCTCCGCTGCCTTATAGTCTCTCTAAAGGCTGATTTATGCTTCTGCGTCGGAACGACGGCGTAGCTACGGCGTACGTACGCAGAGCTCTCTGCGTCGACGCGGACCCTTACGCCGTCGCCTGACGTGTACCTCCCCAGAAATGTAACGCAGACCGCAAGGGTTGTGATTGGTTTGCTTGGTAGCGTCGTATTTCCGGTACCGTGAACTTCCGGTCGCCTGCCTATACCCCACCATTGGATCAAGGAGGTAAACACAAAGAAAATGGACCAAGTAGAAGAGCGTCTTATTGAAGAAGTTCACAAGTATGAGCATTTATACAACTCTTCATTGTCCCATTATAAAGACTTCCTTTTGGTTGCCATTGTTGTTTACTGTGACCGGAAAAGCCGGAAGCTGAACAAAGAATCAACTAGAGACACCGATAACCATTCAGGAAAGGAGCACATCCCCCTACCGCTCTGCGGTGAATTGCACCACACCGAAACACGATGCATTGCCTCGACGCAGAACTTCGAAAGGTAAACGACGGTGTTCTGACACAGAAGCCTAAATCCACCTTAACTCTGGTCCTGCGCTGTGCTCAGTGTGTGAGAGGGGGAGGGGCCAGCAGCTAGAGCACCAACAGCAAATGTGTGATTCTTTTACCGATATATTTATCTACAAATTTTACATTTATTATCCAAACAGCGTCAAACTTTAGCACTGCACTTACTCGATCCCGTAGCAAGACACCTGTCACGTTTGAAACAGATGTTCCTGTCATTTATAGAGAGATTTGAGTGAGTCTACAGGAGCTCTGATCAGTCTGCAACGCCTACGTCTGGTGCTAGTTTGTGTGTTTTATGAATTCATGTGTGCGTGTGAGATGTGTGGTCTGTCATAGGCTACTTATGGGGACAAATTTCAGACGTTAGACCAGTTAATTGGGCACAAAGTTGTGTCCCCCATTAGGGAAAAAGCTGGTTTTTGGGTCAGTGGTTAAGGTTAAGGTTGGGGTAAGCCTCCAGGAAATGAATGTAAGTGTGTGTAATGTCCCCAAAAGTGAGCATGATGTGTGTGTGTGTGTGTGTGTTTATTTGGGATGGTGGAGGTTCTCCAACATCTTTACAATTATAATTTACAATTTTATCCAGCAGAAGCTTTTACAACACAATCATTGGTCTAATCAGGAGACGCTGGTGCACAGAAATACTTCTTTTTACATTTTATTTCATTTTTTCTTTGGACTTTATGTGAGTTTACAAAAACTAAAGAAATAAAAAGGGAGACGGTAGAAGAGGAAGGAGGGGAAAGAGGGAGCGAGAGAGTGATGAAGGCTGACAGACGGACCTGAACGCTGAGCAGAAAGCTGGAAGAAAGAGAGCTTTATGTCCCAGAACACACACACACACACACACACACACACACACACACACACACACACACACACACACACACACACACACACACACACACACACCCATTAACAGAGTTCATATACAGTATACACACTTATACATTCATATTTTAAACAGATGTACAGTAAGTAAGTAACAGAAAATACAGTTAAACAAACACAAAGTGAATATTTTCCTCATCCACATATTTTCATATTTTCATATTTTCTTGCACAATTTGTTCTTTAATTTGTTTTGAGTGGAAACTGCATTAAAAAACACTCCCATAGTAGTAGTAGTTACGCTGGGTTAAGACATACCTGCTGTCCTATCAGGAGCAAAGAAGAGAAGTTAACTTTCATTCATCTGCTAAAGGAGGAAAGTTTCTCTGAGTTCACTTTAAATCTTAGTTTAACACATTTAGCTACAAACAGGATTAACAACATCATAACTAGTCTGGAGCCAATCATGATCCAGTATTCAACCTACTCAAGTGTGAGGTGGAAACTTATTTATCTGTATTTTTACATGAAGAAAAAAATATATGATAATTGAATCCAATGTGGCCGACTACTCAACCAAAAGTCACATCTGATTGGCTGAACTTTTGTAAATGCCTCTGACACATTATGAGAAAAACATTTAAACTATTCTACAGGAAGAGAAATGTTGTAAAAATACTGATTTTATGACATATTTGGCTTATTATAGAGCTGAATAAGCAAATAACACAGGAACATTTTGAGATTTATAAACAGCATCTATTGGTGGAAGATCTGCGGACACAGATTCCTTCATATCGGGTTATGTCACATATATATCAGATAGAAATATAAATATAAAGCCATGGAAAAACCTACAGTGGACGAGTGTTTTGACATCATGGAAAGAATTACCTTTGCTATAAGAATAAAGCAAGATCTGTTTTTGAAAAGATGGGAAAGATGGATTAGATACGTCACTCCGGTTCGTCCATCGTTTATCTAGTACCAGGTCTTATATCCATTTCCTTTTTTCATCTATGTTTTTCGTTTTGAACCCTTATGCATCAGTATTTTAATTTTTCTTTCCCTCTAATATAACAGATGTGCACCCCAGCACTCTTGTTCTGAGCCTAAGGAGTTAAGTTCTCTATTTTTTGTATTTCTATTAATTTCACCTTTTGTGTGATTGAGGGAGGACCAATCATACCTATCTGTATTGTGAGTGGAATCGTGGATGTATTACTGTGCAATTCAGTTGTAATTTACAGATGAATGGATGAGATTGGTGAATTGATATGTGAATGAACATGTGAACCATGAAAATCACAATAAAAACAGAATTGAAAAAAAGGAAATTGGACTCATCAGAGAAGATGACTTTACTCCAGTCCTCTATGGTCCAATCCTTATGGTCTTTTGGTCTATGGTCTATATATAAAGCCATGGATTTATTTCCATTGTTGTTTCTGCAGACCATCAACCCTTCAATAAACTGAAGACAAGAGTTCATTATCTGACATGAAGAAATATCCCAACACGAGCACCAAACGTAGACGAATGAATCCCAGGAATCAGAGACGAGTGTCGGTGTCTGTGTTTGATTGACAGCTGAACAAACAGAGACGCAAAGCAAAGATAGAAGCAGCCAGTCGTTCAGGCTCAGACTGATGACGTCATCCTGCTGATAGCGGCGTCGGATCGGCGTGTCGTTCGTGGACCAACAACATCATAACTAGTCTGGAGCCAATCGTGATCCAGTATTGTGTGATGTGGAAACTTCTTTATCTGGATTTTTACATGAAGAAAAAAAAAAGATAATTTAACTTTTTAATGGAAAAACTTTATCAGACATAATTTATTTAACCTTAGTGTCGTCCTCCCGGGTCAAATTGACCCCGTCTGTTTGGACTGTTCCTTCCTTTCTTCTTTCCTTTCCTCCCTTCCTTCCTCCCTCCTTTCCTTCCTTCCTTCCCTCCTTCTTTCCTTCCTCCCTCCCTCCCTTCCTCCCTCCCCCCTTTCCCTCCTTCCTCCCTCCCTCCATCCTTCCCTCCTTCCTTCCTCCCTCCCTCCCTCCCTTCCTCCCTCCTCCTTTCCTTCCTTCTTCCTCCCTCCTTTCCTCCCTCCCTTCCTCACTCCCTCCTCCCTTTCCTTCCTTCTTCCTCCCTCACTTCCTCCTTCCCTTCCTTCCCACTTTCCTTCCACCCTCCCTCCCTTCCTCCCTCCCCCCTTTCCTTCCTTCTTCCTCCCTCACTTCCTCCTTCCCTTCCTTCCCACTTTCCTTCCACCCTCCCTCCCTTCCTCCCTCCCCCTTTCCTTCCTTCTTCCTCCCTTCTTTCCTCCCTCCTCTCCTTTCCTCGGATGACGTCATCCTGCTGATAGCGTCGTCAGATCTACGTGTCGTTGGTGGACCAACAACACATTGAGTTGTTTAACTTGGACGAGTCGTTGGACCAAAGTTATTGTAAGAAAGGAAACGTGCTGAGCTGATATTCCTCTGTGGTTGCTCTCACCACGCAGCTCGCTAACATTAGCACGTTTCTCTGCACTTTTCTGCCCATTAAAGGCTCCTAACAAACACATGACTCCACTCGTGGACTTTCCCTGCAGCCTGGTGACCTGATCTGTAACCCTCTCCGTGCCTCACCAACCCCCCCCGCCGCTGTTGGACTGTGGCCCATAATGCAGCATTTCAACTTAAAAAAAAAAAAAAAACCTCCACTAAAAGCTGCCGGATTTTACTGCACTTTCTCTGCCTGTTTAATGAGGCTCATTTTCTCCTCAGTGTTTTTAACAGCGCCGGGCCAAGGTTAGGGCGACAGACCCCGGCCGCCTCCAGCAGGAGCTCCAGGTTCAGCCCGCTCAGAGTCAGCGGTGAAGGAGGGCCTCGCTCCGCCTGAACAGAGGCAGGATTCTGCCGAGCGGCGCGGCCCGAAAAGGTGGAAATAATCATAAAAATGATGCGTAACTCCATAAACAAGCTCTCAGCCTCATTAGGCTGAACCGCGAGTTCCCCGAGGCTGATTTACACCCCTCCCCTCCCCCCGCACTCGCTCCCTCCTCAGCTCCCTGAGGAAAAACAGGTCCAAACCCAACCTGCTAATGGTTTGTGACAACTCGGCTTCACAACAACCTGTGGACTGAAGGAAAGGAGGAGGAAGGTTTTTGGGTGACGGAAAGAAGAGAGAAAAATAAGACGAGTTAAAGCTTCATTTTGATCCCTGCTGAAAAGAAGAGAAGCTGCAGGAGACGAGCAGCAGATGACCTAAAAAACTCAAAGTCAAAGATTCTCGATACGGAGATAATCTGACTATGGACAAACATTTGTAGCACATTTTAAAATGTTTTGTGTATTTTGGGCCACTTTAGAAAAAGAGTAAAAGACATTTCAGGTGTTTTTACAAGCTGTTAAACGTCCACAGTGTGTCAGGGTTAAAGTCAGGTGGATCTCTACCTACACTGTGAATCCTGGAGGAAGAAAAGCTCACAGAAAAAGATGAGTTTTAAAGACCTGGAGTTTGTTTCCATCAATTATCCAGATAATATACAGCAACAGTAACTCTGGACACGGGTTGTTTTAACTCTTCATCCTCTGGTCTTCCTGTTGGAGGCCTGAAACACTGAGGACATGATGTTTTCCTGAGCAGCAGGTCTCATGCTAAAAGTTAAAGGTTAAAAAATCTTGTATCTTTATCTAACCCTAACCTGCGACCTCAGATTCACTCACGACTCTTCTCGGTGTGACGTTCGACTCCTGCCTCAACTTTAATATACAAATCATCAGCAAAGTGATCCGAGCCTGGTTTCTCTCATTGTCAGAATTTGTTCGGTTTTCAGTTTGTTAGATCTTATTGGCTGAGACATGAAAGATGAATCTCTTAAAATTTGGAGAGGACTTCATTAATTAAGTGTTTCCACAACTTCTCTCTGCTTGTAACTGAAAGTCACTGAGTTTGAGTTTTAATCTCATTGTGATTCGATTGATGTAACGACCAGAAGAAGATAGATCATATTATCCTCTTTTAACCCTCCTGTTGTCCTCCCGGGTCACATTGACCCCGTCTCTTTTGACTGTTCCTTCTTTCCTCCCTTCCTCCCTTCCGTCCTTCCTTGTTTCCTTCCTTCCTCCTTTCTTTCCTTCCTTCCTTCTTCCCTCCCTCCTTACTCCTTTCCTTCCTTCGTTCGTTCGTTCCTTCCTTCCTTCCTTCCTTCCTCCTTTCTTTCCTTCCTTCCTTCCTTACTCCTTTCTTTCCTCCTTTTCTTCCTTCCTTCCTCCTTCCTTCCTTACTCCTTTCTTTCCTTCCTTCCTTCCTTCTTCCCTCCCTCCTTACTCCTTTTCTTCCTTCCTTCCTTCCTTACTCCTTTCTTTCCTTCCTTCCTTCCTTCTTCCCTCCCTCCTTACTCCTTTCCTTCCTTACTCCTTTCTTTCCTTCCTTCCTCCCGCCTTTCCTTCCTTCCTTCCTTCCTTCCTTCCTTCCTTCCTTCCTTCCTTCCTTCCTTCCTTCCTTCCTTCCTCCCTCCTGTCCTTCCTTCCTTGACCAGAGGACAACAGGAGGGTTAATGTTCCTAAACTGGCTGCTTATTGGATTTTAAAGTCGATTTTAAGATCCTTCTCGTTACGTTTCATGGCTCCAGATGATCTCTGAGTGACTCTTCTTATCAACCTGCACTAACCTTTAGTTAGACAATTAAAGGAGGCAGAGCTTCTTCTATCAGACCTGCTGAGAAGCTTTGACTCATAACGCTTCCTTATAATCTTTATTTATGGAGTTTTCATGTTTGTGTATTGGGTTTTATTGTGTGTGTTGTTGGTATTTAACTTAATGTTGTAATATAAATAAACTTTATCTTCCCTTATTTTGATTTGATTTATTTACCTCAGCTATCTAGAGCTGGGTATCGTTTAAAAACTATGATACCAGTTAATTATATATATTATAATTGACAATGTGCGTGTAGTGTTCCTAACTGTTTGGTTACATTCCTCCCTTCCTTCTTTCCTCTGTCCTTCTTTCCTTCCTTCCTCCCTTCCTCCCTCCCTTCTATCTTCCTCCCTTCCTTCTTTCCTCCATCCTTCCTTCCTCCCTCCCTCCTTTCCTTCCTCCTCCCTTCCTTCCTCCTTTCCTTCCTTCCTCCCTCCCTTCCTCCCTCCCTCCTTTCCTTCCTTCCTTCCTTCCTTCCTTCCTTCCTTCCTTCCTTCCTCTTTTCCTCCCTTCCTTCCTTCCTTCTTCCTCCCTTCCTCCCTCCCTTCTATCTTCCTCCCTTCCTTCTTTCCTCCATCCTTCCTTCCTTCCTCCCTCCCTCCTTTCCTTCCTCCTTCCTTCCTTCCTTCTTCCTCCCTCCCTTCTATCTTCCTCCCTTCCTTCTTTCCTCCATCCTTCCTTCCTTCCTCCCTCCCTCCTTTCCTTCCTCCTCCCTCCCTTCCTTCTTCCTCTCTTCCTAGCATTAAATTGAGATTTCACCATCACAGACGGGTTGTAGCTGCTGTGGCATTAAATCGAAGAACGCTTGCTGTTGATTGGCTGTGAGTAAGTCATACGAATAGTCATATTTTATATCTGGGTGTAAAAAGGATCGATTGCAGGAGACATTTAGATGCTACTTGGTATCGATTTATTTGGGTGATACCTTAAAAGGTGTTGAGTCTCGATACACAGACCTACTATTGATTGTGCAACTTTTGTCCTCCCAGGTCAATTTTGACTGGTTTGATTGTTAATAAAGTGTAAATATAATAAGTATATAAATATAATATAAGTATAAATTATCACCCAATTCTGTGTTAGACCTTTTTAGACAACCAACCACAGTTTTACACTTATTTTTTGGGGAATTTATGGTCAATATAGGTTTCATTGCAATGAAACTATACGATCAATTTATTCCAGTTACCAAACCCTAGAGCCAACATGTTTGTAATACTTTGTTTTTTCCTCCAAATTTCAGCTGTTTTTACATTTTTTTTTAATGTGTAAATTGACATATAAAAGCACGTAGATTGAAACGTACCTGCAGGGACTTTTGGAGGCACAAGTTTCATCATCATTTACAACCACAGAAAAGACACATTAAAATGATTAATGATGTCTTCTCCAATTGTACGGACATGTTCTGAGCAAAATGTTCTGATCAGCTGATAGAAACACATTGAAAGCAGCTGCAGCTTCATGTTGAAGTTTAAATAAAGAAAAACTCAAATATTCTTTCATAGCTCTTTACAAGGACTAGTTTCTATCAAACCTGCAAGATTTTCCTCTTTGATTTTGTCGTCATATTTAATATAACATGCAGAACTCGCATCGATAAACATGCAGAGAAAAGTTCACTATACATAGTTTCTTTCTCCACAATCCTCCAGCTCCCTCATTCAGCTCATTCTTGGTTGCGCAACATCAAGATTCCCTCTCTGCTCCTCACATGTGAGATTAAGTTTTTTTAAAAAAAGAAAGAAAAGAAAGAAAAATTCACTGAGCATTCGTGCTGTCATGTCGTGCTGCCTGCCTCGTCCGTCGCTGCGCTTTTTAAGAACTGTTTGTACAAAATTTTATTAGCCGTGGTCTGTTGGAAGAACGCTCACTAGAGAGAGAGAGAGAGAGAGAGAGAGAGAGAGAGGGAGAGAGAGAGAGAGAGGGAGAGAGAGAGAGAGAGGGAGAGAGAGAGAGAGAGAGAGAGAGAGAGAGAGAGAGAGAGACAGAGAGAGGGAGAGAGGGAGAGAGAGAAGCAGAGTCTTTATTTTCCACCACATTTCCACTACGGACCATTTCTCCTCCACTGGCGAAGGTGGTGGGAGGGGTCAGATGAATAACAGCCAATCCAACGCTCTAATAAAGGTGACCTCACTGCTGAGGTCAGTGTTGGAATAAAAACACAGAGAGGGGAACGAGGGACTGAGAAACCGAACAGAGCATGTCCTGCTGGGAGATGGAAAAAAATCAAAAAAAAGGGCTGGAATAACACCGAGTATGACGGCTCAGAAATGGCTAAATGTATGTGGACGCCCCAACGCTGCAACACCGTCTCACTCCAAAAAGTCTGAGCATCAATCTGGTGCAGGAACAGCCGCCAGTCTCCTGGTTTCAGGTTTTGTACACCAGATGTTTGAACCTGGCTGCAAACTGCAGGGATTTGCTCCCATTCAGCCACAAGAGCGTAAATGAGTTCCAGCACTGATGTTTGGTGATGAGGTCTGGCTCTCAGTCGGTCCAGTTCAGCCAAAAGATGTTGGACGGTGGGGGTGGGGGGGGGTTGGGGGTTGAGGTCAAGTTCTTTCCTCACCAAACTGTGAAAAGCAATTTTTTTTTTATGGAGGTTTTGTGCTTTGTGAGAAATGTCATGTTGAAACAGGAAAGAGACAAAGTGGAAGAACGCTTTGAATGCTGCAAGCGTGAAGAATTCCTCTCGCTGGAATTAAAGGAGCCAAACTAGAGCTGCAACTAACGATTATTCTCATTACACTTAATCCTTTCTAAATTAATCGTTTAAAAAGTGAGAGACCATGGTTACGTCTTCTTTGTTTTCAGAAACCAACAAAACCCAAAATATACTCAGTTTACAATTATATTAAAAAGAGAAAATCTGGAGCCAACAAATTCTTTCAGTCTGTTTTTCAATTTTGCTTTTCACCCTCCTGTTGTCCTCGGGTCAAGAAAGAAAAGGGAGGAAGGGAGGAAGAAGGAAGGAAAGGAGGAAGGAAGGAAAGGAGGGAGGGAGGAAGAAAGGAAAGGAAGTAGGAAGGAAAGGAGGAAGAAGGAAGGAATGGAGGGAGGGAGGAAGGAAGAAGAAAGGAGGGAGGTAGGGAGGGAGGAAGGAAGGAAAGGAGTGAGGGAGGAAGGAAGGAAAAGAAGAAGGAAGGAAAGGAGGAAGGAAGAAGGAAGGAAAGGAGGGAGGAAGGTAGGAAAGGAGGGAGGGAGGAAGGAAGGAAAGAGGAAGGAAGGAAGGAAGAAGGAGGAAAGGAGGAAGGAAGGGGAAGGTAGGGGGGAAGAAAGAGAGAGAGAAGGAGGGGGGGAGAAGGAAGGACAAAAGGAAGGAAGGAAGAAAAGGGGATGGAGGAAGGACAGAAGGAAGGAAAGAAAGAGAGAAGGAACAGTCAAAACAGACAGGGTCAATTTGACCCGGGAGGTCGACATGAAGGTACGACCTCCAATCCCAAACCAGCCTTTATCTACTCACCCTTCGTTTGTGCGTTCATCCCGAGGTTCGTCATATTAAGGATCGCCCCAATCAAATTAGAGCCACAGTGTACATGGACAGTTGGTGGAACTTTGACATTTTTAGACCGTTTTACCTTCTCAATGCACCTTGGAAGATGGTGAAGTCGTGCCAGAAACCTCTACATGCTTTAAAATGACTATCACGTCTTTCTGACTCAATTAATCCACTCATTGTTGCAGCTCTGGATCAAACCATAAGTACTAAAGGATGTTAACAGAGTCCAAATATTTTCCACTACAATGGTGGGAACTGGTTTGGGACTGGGCCTTGATGTCACCCTTGTCTCTTATTGGATACTCCCCTCACCTGTCTAGGATAATGACCATATACCCAAGCTATCTCAGTAGAACCTCCCATTAGCTGATATGTTTTCTGCTTTTTACTACCTATTTAAATGCTGTTTGTAATGTGTTTTATGAAGACCCCGATGAAGACCACAAGCTGAAACGTGTTGGTCTAACAATCAAGTTATTCTGAATACTACAAGAGTTGCTGGACCTTCTCCATGCACCGTGAAAGATGGTGAAGTTGTGCCAGAAACCTTTACATGCTTTAAAATGATTGAAACTATGGTAAAACAGCCCCTTTCAACCTTTTTGACGTAATTAATTGACTGATTGTTGCAGCTTTGGACCAAACAAGAAGTGTCCAAATATTTTCCACCATATCGGACTACAATACCCATGAACTTAAGCAACCTTTTGTTATGGAGAAAAACTCAAACCTGGAGGTGTGAAAGGAAAGTTTTGACATGTTCAGACGGCTTCAAAGGTGTATTCAGAAACCAAAAAAAAAAACACTGAACTGATTCAAAATCTTTGGATCCAAAACCTAAAAATCCTGGAATTTCTTCAAACCTCAATTTTTTCTACCTTATCCTGTTATCGGCTGCACGGCTACAGAAGAATTCAAGGTCTTCTGATTGGATGTTTTCCACAGCGATGCTCTGTCTGAGACTCCTTTTCTAACGTTGTTGAGTAAAAACACAATTCCCTTCATCCTCCATCGGTCCTGTTCATCTCTCAGAGAAAGCCCATTCAGAGTGACAGTATTATGGCTTTTTATGCTGAGGATGTTATTCTGTTTATGTTCTCCAGGATGGCAAATTAACACCGAGATCTGGCCAAATGTGCAGGGGGGAGTTTGGCTCTGGCCTCTGAGTTAAAGTAAGCAGATGTCATTTGAAGTCCTGCTGTACTGAGGTTTTTCAGAAAATCTCTTATTAACCACATTTGGCTTCATCGTTGAGGTCAACAGGGGAGCTGGCTGAGCAAAAGTGATGTTTAAATATCCACCGGCCAACAGCGAGCGAGCCGAAGCAGCTTGTGGTCTGGCTGCGGATCGGTTGAGTCGGAGCGAACGGTCTGATAAAGCAGATTTGTTTCCAGATGGAGGTGTAACGTTGTTGGTGTGCAGCCTTGTAGTCTGAACTCTAAAATACTGGCAGTTAAAAGCTTTACTTTACTAGTCAGCCCAGTTAAAGGTTTAGTTTCCATGAAGGAATCTGCAGAAGGAAGCTCAACATGTAGTTTCAGAAGATGAGTTTGAAGTCAGACAGAGTTTGATGGATTAAACACATGTGTAACCCATCTCTCTCTCTCTCCTCTAATGTGCTGTCAAACATAAGTCTTTATTCTGCTGCTGATTGATGAAGTCATCCTATCAGAGACATTAACTTTAACTTTATTTACACAGCACTTTAAACACAATAAAATTGATCCAAAGTGCTTAACACAGAGGAAAAACAAACACAAAGAGAAATCAGAATGATGATAAACAGCGAAGGGAGTACAAGTATAATTTTTAGGTGATTCTTGAATGTCTCGATAGCGGGGGAGAATCAGATGGGGCAGCAATAGAGAAGACCATCACTTCTTTATTAACTAGATCAGTTACTGCGTATCAAAGACTTTTGGGTACAAGAGAAAACACAGAGACAGCAGCTGTGTCCGAAATCACTCCGTATATTTACTATACAGTGCTCTACATTTACCCTCCACCATTGTATTTGAGTGTCTGAATGAGTGAATCCACTATAGAAAGCCTCAAATATTCCACCATCGAAAGAAAAAAGTAGCATCCATGGCTTGTACACTACTTGCATCATTTGGGTTTATTTTGACTGCTGGGCCGTGTTGTGGGGTATCAGTACTCGCTACCTTTTAAGGTATTGGCTGAAATAAATCGATACCAAGTAGTATCTAAACGTCTCCCGTCAATCGATACCTGCAATCGATCCTTTTTGCACCCAGAGTTAGAAAACATGACTATTTGTATGGACTTGCTCACAGCCAATCAACACAAGCGTTCTTGGATTTAATGCATCATGTGATTGGCCCACTGCCACAGTAGCTACAACCCGTCTGTGGTGGTGAAGTCGTGGTGAATTTGAGTTAGCGCGCTTAGCAGTTCAGCAGCCAAGATGCCTCCTAAAAGCTCTAAAGTGTGTCTACACTACACACCTGTTACACCGGATACAAGACAGAGACCTAAATGTGTTAATGAGTATCTAATGAAGTACTCAGCTGGTATCAGGATCAGTTTAAGTTTTCTGTGGCTGTAAATGAAACGTGTGCCTCCAAATGTCACTGCAGGTACGTTTCAATCTACGTGCTTTTATATGTCAATTTACAAATGAAACAAATGAAAAAACACCTGACATTTAGAGGAAAAAGTATTACAAAGATGTTGGCTGTAGGGCTGGGTAACTGAAATAAATCGATACCAAGTAGTATGGAAACGTCTCCCATCAATCGATATCTGCAATCGATCCTTTTTGCACCCAGAGATAGAAAATATGACTATTCGTATGGACTTGCTCACAGCCAATCAACAGCAAGCGTTCTTCGATTTAATGCCACAGCAGCTACAACCCGTCTGTGGTGGTGAAGTCTCAATTTAATGCTAGGAAGAGAGGAAGAAGGAAGGAAGGGAGGGAGGAAGAAGGAAAGAAAGGAGGGAGGAAGGAAGGAAAGGAGGAAGGAAGGAAAGGAGGGAGGAACGAAGGAAAGGAGGGAGGAAGGAAGGAAGGGAGGGAGGGAGGAAGAAGGAATGAAAGGAGGAAGGAAGGGAGGAGGAGGAAGGAAGAAAAGGAGGGAGGAAGGAAGGAAGGAAAGGAGGGAGGGAGGGAGGAAGGAAGGAGGGAGGGAGGGAGAAAGGAAAGAGGTAGGGAGGAAGGAAGGAAAGAAGGACAGAGGAAAGATGGGAGGAAGGGGGGAGGAAGGAAGGAAGGTAGGACGGAGGGAGGAAAAAAGGAGAGAGGGAGGGAGAAAGGAAGGGAGGAAGGAAAGAAAGAAGGACAGAGGAAAGAAGGAAGGGAGGAAGGAAGGAAGGAGGGAAGGAAAGAAGGAACAGTCAAAACAGACGGGGTCAACTTGACCCGGTAGGACGACACAAAGATTAAGCATACTGGTATCGTAACGATACCCAACCCTAGCCGCCTCTAACAGCGACTGTAACAACTGTACAGATGTTAGCTGCTCTTTGCTTCTTACTGCTTTATTTCACTCCGTTCTTTCTCCTGTTGTTTCTGTAATTAGTTTGTTTGTTAGTTTGTCAAACATAGACAAGATCAAAACTTCTTACATTAAATTACATTATAACAAACATCATACATCCACTTCACTGTCTTTGTAATTACAGAACATCCCTCCACCAAACCAAACAGTTATTATAAAAAAATATATATATAATTACCATGAATTAGATTACTCCAATCATCCCAATAAACATCAGAGAAATAATGTGACGTATGTGTGATTCATCTTGACTGCTGTTATGGTTTTATGTTGTATGATGGAGGACCACAGTGGAAATAAACCATCAGTATCTGATTGTTATTTAATCCCCAGCACTGCTGTGTAGAGTTATTTTTAATGTTTTAAATGGTAAAATTAATTCAGCCAATCAATCAGCGATCCCTCAGCCAGCTTTAGAAGATTTGAGCTTACATTCCTTTCCTTTAGATTAAAAACAAATGTACTCTCATAAGGAGTTGTTGGAGCTGGACAGATACTTTATGTACTTATGAATTCAGTTTGTTGTTATTATTGTCTGTAAATTAGCCAGATTTGAGTGTGAGTCATGTTGTTCCAGTTCTTCAGTGAAGCAGCAGTTTATCACTCTTCAATCCAAGAGGCCGTGTTGTTTATGACTGTGCTCTTACAGTAATTAGCATTTCTGATTTCAAACAGATTGTCATGCAGTCTGATAGTTTTAGAGACTTTTTGGACCTTGAATAAACTTTAAAATAAAGTTGAGTGTTATGTGTTTGTTGTGCAGGTGACTGTCTGGATAACGGCATGGCCTCGCCCAGCACCGGAGACGACGATGACCCCGACAAAGACAAACTGCACAACAAGAAGAGAGGGATCTTCCCCAAAGTGGCCACCAACATCCTGAGAGCGTGGCTGTTCCAGCACCTGACGGTCAGTCCATTAAACGTCAGTAGCATTGAGCCGAAGTGTGTTTGTGTGGTATTCAGTCGTGTGGTTCGATATATACGATACTTTCACTCTTATACTCATAACTTTTAATGATATCTGGACATTTTGCTGGTTGTTTGTCGGGTACACTGACATTTTTAGACAAGTTTGAGTTCATGGAAGTTGGATAATTTTGTCATCTGCTTCCCTGTTTTTGAAGTGTTAAAAATGCGACTACTCATTATAGGCTTCATGCTAACTTGTAGATTTACACGACAGGCTTAATGCTAAATTTAGCTCGCACCATGTCAAGGCTGAATGCTAACACTTTAGCTATGTGTTGAATGACAACAGGCATCATGCTAACACTTCATGACACACCGCTGTATGCAGGGTTTTCTGCAGGAGTCACCAAGGCCAGTTTAAGACTTTTTAAAGACGTTTTATAACCATGTAGAATTCAACTTAATATCGGTTTCATAGTTAAAGTTTAAAAGATCAATAAAAACAATTAGCAATGATACGGGCTAGGATTATTTACCAAGTGCAAGATGAAATGAATGTCAACTTATTTCTATTCATGTTACAATAATTTCTGACAGTATATAACAATCATTCCCAATAACCTAACTTATGACTCATTAGTCATGACTTTGATGTGGATAATTGGGGATTTTCCAGCCAGTCTTTTTTACTAAAATCACATAAAAAAAACCTTTTAAATACCTTCTAAAGCTGGTGAGTTAATAAAATATGATCCAAAGTCAAGTTGGAGCTACAAATTAATACAGTTAAAAGCTTTTCAGAGGCCCAAACACCAAAAACGCAGTTTATTAACCTCACAGACAGGAAATATAGAGCATCACATTTCTGCTTTTAATCCATTTTGAGAGAATATATTAAAGGATTATGGCAAAAATGTCTAAGTGGTGTAACCATAAAAACTTTGTACCAAATAAAAGTTATTGCAACTGTTTTATCTGGCGACAGTCGTGAGTTAATGTGAGTTAATCCACCAGTAACTATATGATTGGCCAAAGCAGTGCTGAGTGACGTTGGGTTGCGTTGCGGCAAAAGTTGAGCCCAGTTCAATTTCATTTCTGGAGATCTTATTGTCAACACACGACCCTCTAACTCAACTACACCATGTATGCTAATTAAGAGGCGGCTAAAGTGTGTTTAATCGGGTCATAAATGTGAATGATTGTAATGTTTGTACCTAGTCAGATGTCTCTCTCAAAGATCTCACAATTATTACCCAAAGTTAAGTTAACCACTTTTAACCTTCCTGTCGTCCTCCCGGGTCAAATTGACCCCGTCTGTTTTGACTGTTCCTTCTTTCCTTCCGTCTGTCCTCCCTCCCTCCTTCTCTTTCTTTCCTCCCTTCCTCTCTCTTTCCTTCCTCCATCCCCCTTCCTCCGTCCTTCCTTCCTTCCTTCCTTCCTTCCTTCCTTCTTTTCTTTCCTCCCTTCCTTCCTTCCTCCTTTCCTTCTTCTTCCTCCCTTCCATCCTTCCTTCTTTCCTTCCTTCCTCTCTTCCTCTTTTCCTTTCTCCTTCCCTCCCTGGTTCCTTTTTTCCTCCCTCCCACCTACCTTCTTTCCTTCTTTCCTCCTCGCTTCCTTCTTTCCTCCGTCCTTCCTTCCTTTCCTTCCTCCCTTCCTTCTTTCCTTTCCTCCCTTCCTTCCCTTCCTTCTTCCTCCCTTCCTTCCCTTCCTTCTTCCTTTCCTTCTTTCTTCCTTCCTTCCTTCCTCCCTTCCATCCTTCCTTCCTTCCATCCTTCCATCTTTCCTTCCTTCCTTGACTCGAGGACAACAGGAGGGTTAAAACATTCATGTCTGTTCATATACTGGTTTGGTACATTTGCAGTTAGTACGAGACGTGATGAACACATTTATTTTATGGTTTATAAATGAGAACACTGCGGTTAATATAAAGTTAAAGTTAGTGTCTTTGTTTATTGTTGGTATGGAACTATTACACATGCACATTGGTGTTGATTGGAGGAACGTTTTTACTTGCAGGAGATACACCAGACCTTCCAGTGGTTTGGGTTTAAATGGTTTAACAGCATTAAAACGTCCAACGTGAGGGTAAAAAAATGTCTATAAAAGGTAATTCTGGAAGTCCGAACCAGCAGCCTGTTGCAACTGCTGGCACACACATCCCAGTCTGTGTTAATAGTTGGTAGATTATTTCACCAGTTCAGTCGGCGCCTCATAAAAATAATAATTATAACTTTATATTAAAAGCACTTTTCGGAAACAGCCTACATAGTGTTTTACAAAGACATAAAAAATATCAGATGGACGTAAAAGATAATTAAACGGGATTGAAAACATAGTCGATTGTCGTCGTCTCAGAGTGCGTCCGACTCTACCGGCTTCACTCCTGGTCGTTTTGGAGGATTCAACCTTTGACTTCTCAGTTCTTGCCTTGGTATTTCTGTCCACTTGCCCGACCCGCTGGTCCGTAATCCTCTTTGAAGTCGTATCGACCTTCTCGACCCCCGTATGTGTCCCACCCTGTTTCCCCACCTGCTCCCAAACCTGGGGGACGTTCTCAGTCTGAGGTGATGAGCCTTCTGACCTTTGCTGTTGTCCAGGTATTTCAGCTCTGGGCTCTTCTTGTTTTTTTAGGAGTGGGAGCGATAATAGTGTAAAAGTGTACCGATCTATTTCTCTTTACTACATCAACTACTGCTTAGTATGGAACAAGACTTACTGTTGGTAGTATCAATATTTGAGGTATTGATCCCGTCATTCTTAATTTAAACTAGAAGAAAGTCAAAATGCCTCCTGTAGATGTTCCTCATCTGTGTGAGACCAATCTTAAAAACTCACGTCAAACCTAAACCCAAACTAACCAGAGCAGGATGCAGAGAAATGCCTCTAAATCGAAAAATTGTGCTTTTGTGTCTCTCTCGTCTTTGCGTTAAAACTTGTTCTTCTTTGAGACGTAACTCTGTCAAATCTGGACATTTCTGGATCAATATAATCTCTGATGTGCATCAAGAATAAACCTCCATAAATCTGCTTAGAAATGATATAAAAGACTTCCTGTAACTGCAGAACCTGCCTGAGAATCATCACATTTATAAGCTTTCTGTAAACAGGAGCTGCTAATAGCTGATTTAGCACACTTTTAATTGGCGCCTGTCCGATATTATTTGCCGATATTGGCCTATAACAGATACTGTATGTAGTTTGGTGTTAGCACATTTGAAAAAAAGTGTGTTTATGTATTAAATTCTGTATATATAAGATTATCGGCTGATATATCAATACCAACATTTTTTTACTCCATAATATCAGTATCAGTATCGGTTGGGCTCTGCTTTTAATACCGATATATCAGTCAACTGATATTATTAGCGGATATTGGCCTACTGTATCTATTGGGGTCTTTTCCATTATACAGTTCTAGCACTACTCGACTCGGGTTTTTCTGCGTCTCCATCAGGGATAGTACCTGATACCTGGTACTTTTTTAGTACCTGCTCTGCTGAGGTTCCAAGCGAGTCGAGCCGGTACTAAAATGTGACGTCACCAGACTGCCGGCCACTGATTGGTCAGAGAGTCACTGGAAGAGTCATGAGCCGTCCCACACAAGAATCAAGCCCGCCATTTTTAAATACCGGGTGGAAATGGAAGACGACGTACCTGGTACCAAAACCGAGTAGAGCCGAGTAGTGCTAGAACCGTATAATGGAAAAGCCCCATATAGAGATATTAGTGTCAGTGTTTATGTCATCCGATATTTCTTTTATAGATATATACAAGCAGCATTTTATGTATATTTAATCCATTTTACTCATTTAAGTTGAATTCCCGGTGTAATTTACTGTTTTGGTGCAGTGATGTCACAGCCTCCGTTACGTATCTTTGTAACAAGTGTTTGGCAACCACACCTGGAAAAAAGTGTGTATATAAGATTATCAGCTGATATATCAATATTGAACATTTCATACTCCCTAATACTGGTATTGGCATCTCCCCCAAAAATCCAGTATCGGGCAGGTCCTACTTTTAAGGACACCAGAATGAATACTGTATATGTTCCACCGATAAAGCTAAAGATAAGATCCAAAATAATTTTTCTGTGCATTTGGACTCTTAAATGATATGAAGAGGAGTTTACTCATTTAATTCATTTTTAGGTATAACAACCCCTAAAATTTAACTATAAACAATTTAATATTGTTCACCAGAATTATTTGGCTTCGTAACAAAATGTTAGCGGGATATATAAAAATAAAAATAAAATAGCAGAAAATATTATTGAAGAGTTTTTTTAATGAGTGAAATGTGAAGAGCGTTTGGTTGGTAGCTAATAAAAACAGTCATGTGGATGTGGTTCTGCTCGGAGAATTGTGACCTCAGCATTTTTAAATTCCATGGCTTCGGTCCTGGTTCCTGTGCCAGGCTGCAGATTCAGGTTTTTATTTAGTGACTTACTGTAATCCAAGTATAATAGACTTTATATGGACAGAGTTAAAGATATTTTGTTGTTAGTTACGCAGGTTAAATAAAGACATAAAGAGGCGTCATGCAGCTGAAGGTTTAGCTGTGTCCGGTTGGGTTTGAACATTTTTTATCCAATAAAGATTAGAATATAAATGAGTCCCATCAGGATTTATTAATGTAATATCACTCTGTTCATCTGTGCATGAAGAATAAGTAGATTTTCAAATAATGCTCAAACCTAAAGGGAAATATGTTTTTTTATGAGGGTGAAATTAAAACGAAATTGGCCAGTAAAAAAGGGAGGAGGACCGGCTTCAAAGTCCCAGTCGTGTCTGACTCATAGGTTTGACTGAGGCCAGCTGAGAGCCAAACACTCCCCCCTCCCTCCTTCCCCTTCCTCCACCTCCACCTCCACCTATTCCTCCCCCGTCTCCCCCTGCCTGCCTCCATACATGGAGAGGCTAAATCGGGCCCTCTGCTCCGTGGGGGTCGGGGTCTCTGCCAGGACTCCGAGCAGAAACCTGGAGGACAGCGAGTCCTGCAGCAGATGGGAGGGGGAGGGAAACACTGGTACCTGAGAGAGGAGGAGGAGGAGGAGGAAGAGGAGGAGGAGGCGTTGGCTGGTGGAGGTTAAGGTTGTGTCAAGGACAACAGTAACAGATGATTTAATGAAGGATTTTGATGAAACAAATGGAGGCAAATGTAACGGAAACAGGCAAAAATCTGACTTTATTCACCAAGTTTACAAGTTTATGATTTAATGAAGGTGTCAGAACAGAACAGCAGAATAAAGAAATAAAGAAATAAAACAGCTGAAAGACAGAAAAATAGGATTATAAACAAAAACCTGCAGAACAGAACAACTGTAAATACTTTAAGAGTGCATCAGTAATATAGTAATATATATATTTCTAAACAAAGTAAGATGACCAAACTCTCCATATTGAAGGAACTTGTCACCCAGTGCAGCGCTGTGACTCACTGATGTGTTTTTAATAGTTTTTTAATAGTTTTCGGACACTAACAAAGCAATAAGATATATCAGACTTTGATACACACATAATACTTGTTAGTCGGTCGGTTCATTGTTGGTTTGGATCCAAACACCAAGAGATTTATTGAATTTAAGAAAAGTGTAGAAAATCATTTTTAATAAGCTGAAATTATACTTTAATAAATTAAAAACTAGCAGATGTTGCTTCATTGTGTGTGTGTGTGTGTGTGTGTGTGTGTGTGTGTGTGTGTGTGTGTGTGTGTGTGTGTGTGTGTGTGTGCAGCAGTGAGGAAAATGAGTGGAAGGTTACGCAACTCTTTTGAACAGTCTGCTCTTGTAAAAGTTTGCATTTCTTGTTTTTTTTTTGCTTCTTTTTTAATTATCAGCCAGCTTCTGTTGGGAAGCTTTTAGTCGAGTTGGACCTGAAAACCAAAAAAAAAAAGTAACTAATCAGCAACATGTGTGAACGGCTTCATTAGAAAACGGTCGGATTCAGAGTCGGATCATTTAGATGTTCGTCCTTTTTTTTAAATCGTTGTTCGTCAGACCTGCAGAAACAATCCTGCTGACCGCGGTGAAGGCGGAGCTGTTGATGTGTGTGTGTCTGTGCATGTCTGTGTTTGTGTTTGTGTCTGTGTGTGTTTATGTGTGTGTGTGTGTGTGTGTGTGTGTGTGTGTGTGTGTGTGTGTGTGTTCTGGTTACCTCCCCTGAAGTTGTACACAAAATCCTGCAGCCTCCTCTGAGCCACAGCTCATAAAAGCCGAACCACAAGCCAACGTGCTGTTTACACCACACACACACACACACACACACACACACACACACACACACACACACATATAAACACACACACGCTGCTGCTCTCTTTCATATTTTTTATTTTATAAGTGTTGCATGTTAAAGTGTAAAAATCAACTAAAAGGCTTCGTCCCTGTTAATGTAATTAGTGTGTAATTTACCTCCCTCCCCGCTCACAGATGTTATTCGCCTCCTTTAAACGACTTTCTTACAGACCCAAGCAGAAACAGGTGGCGTTGCCAGCTTTTGTGTACGCTACCATTTGTTTACAGTCGCCCAACTCATTAAAGAGCTGCCTCGGCTTACAAATTACACATGTGACTCCATCGAAACAGCTGGAAAGACTTTCCACGTCCGAGCGATTCCCAGCACGCCGACGTCGTCGACCGCGCTCCGCCATCGGTCGACAGAAACAACTCCCGAAACTTCAAAGCGTAGCGCCCGCAATTACAGAGGCGGGCTTCACCCCCGTTCGCCTGCTCGCCCGCTCGCCTGTCCGCCGGCTGAGGAATGGGCCTCCAGAGCCGAGCGGGACAGATGAGTTAGCAGGAAGCCCCGGCGCTGACCTCGCCGCCCCCTCCTTACCCTCCAACCATCAGGGGTCAAAGGGCAGCGGGACACCTTCACCTCCATCTGCATCCATCCATCAGCGGCTGTTTACTGCCACAGAGCTGCAGATGTGAACATGTGTTGAGCCAAGAGATACACTCACCTCCTCGCCCGCTCGCCTCCCACCATCACCGGACGCCGCCACGATCAAACAGGAAATCTGACTCTAATGATGTCATCACATGTTTCACTCACCCCCCCCTCCCCTCCCACACCTACATCCATCTCCATCCACTGTATCTGTCTGTCATCATATTCATATCTGCTAATTCACAGCTGGCAGACCGGGCCCCTCCTTGATTATAAAGTCAATAGTCTGAACATTTGGCGCCACAGATTTAACAAATGGAGATCGTTAGACGTGGCGGTGATTGTGTTTACGCCCTCGGCCTCCAAACTTGCAGACCAAAAACTAAAAATGTGAATGTGGCCTTTGTAATTTCTGCAATCTGCGGCTGCTCCGTCTTTAATTTGGTGGGGGAGGGTTTTATGGCTCATTATCAGTAATAACAATAATTACTTATTACTGTTTACATTATAATTACTATATGTTGTGGTTTATTGACAACAGTCCAACATATTTTAAAAGACAACATATCAGACTTGGACTTAGAGTATTTCCATCGAGACTGGAGTTCAGTGTCTGACATGAACAAATATCACAACTCAAACACCAAACATAGACAACTGGATCCCAAGAACAAGCAGGACATCCAAAAATATGTTTAGGGTTTACTGAAGACAAAAGGCAACCTAGACTCACATAACGTCAAATCATAAGAGACAGCAGTAATGTAACACTATTTCAAAATGCAGAGATATAAAGAATAAAAGTTTAGACATGGAAATCACATCAAAATAACGTAATTCTGTTCAGGAACTGTCTCGTAGCTTTTGTTTAATCTTTGTCCTAAATTTAGAAATATTTTACCTTTATCTTTAAAGGACAAGTATCTACGATTTAGTGCCATCTAGTGGTGAAGTTGCAAATTACAACCAACTGAAAACTCCTCCCGATGAGAATCTATGGTAGCTTTGAAACATGGCAGGCTCCAATGATTCTTATTTTCATTGAATTATACATGAATTAAAACATATTTATGAACAGTATACTCCTTTTCTGTCAAGTCAAACACTAAATCTTACAGACTGCACCTTTAAAGAGAACATTATTCACATCTCCAGCTCTATGTTTATATTCTGGGGCTCAACTAGAATATCTTTGCATGATTTCTAGTTAAAAACTCCTTATTTATCTTCTACTGGTCCTTTATGCAGCCTTCCGTTTTAGCTCCTGTCTCTTTAAGCCCCTCCCCCCGATGAGCCCACTCTGTTCTGATTGGTCGGCTCTATGTAAACTATAGTAGCAGGATTTCACTTTTTTTTCTCCTTCTTTACTCCAAATGTCAACATCTCAAATCACATCCGTACATGTTGGAGCTGAATCACATCTGAGATATTCGAGTAGAAACATCCTTAGCAACCAGCTTAGCAACCACCTTCGCCTCTAGACAACAAGGGGCTTAGGCAAGATTGTCTTTGGGGCCCCTCTTTACTTTTTGCCTGGAGCAGAGAACTATTAAATTAAACTATAAACTGTATATATAGTTTAACTGTATATAAAACTATGAGAGCAACATGACAACCCTTTGATATTGTACTACCACAATGCGGCAAGAACATTCCTGTAGTCTATAAAACGGACATAATCCTTGCATGTCATTAAAACACAAAACAGGCATTCGTAGTAAACATGCCTTCATTCAGTAGATGTTCATTAATAATCATACCCTCAGATCTTAAATTTGAGGTCTAAACAACATCCCAGAGGCATAAAATCTTTCTAAATGACCAAAAAACGAGGGTGATACAACTCTTGATGGCATTAATGTTGGCAGTAAAACAACACAACCCAGCCAACGGCAGTCGTACAGTTCAAAATAACCTAAAAGAAACGACAAAGCTCAGTCAGCACATAGAAAAATGAATCCAGTCGATGTGAGGTGTGAATGAGTTTAAACACCAACAACATGAAAGAAACTAACACTCTATTATACACAGATGTTATCTATAATTCCTCCAATAAGAGGATTTACCAATTGCCTTGAGTGCACAGACAGAATATTTTCCAGTGCATAGAAAAGAGGTTTCCAGTGTCTTTTAAGTGGAACTGCCAGAATGACTGGAGGGTTTTTTTCGGCTCTCAACTAGCCTTGACAATATCCTGTAAATACCCAAATATAATATATGAGAAACATGTGGTCAAATATGACAAACAATAAAAATAGATTCCAGTTTGATAGTAGATTTAGCCGTAATGCTGTTGGCTCAGAAAGTGGCAGAACAGGAGCTACACAATAAGAAATTGCGGTGATTGTCAGATATCTATAGAGAACAAATTATATCTAAAAACATAATTTATAACTTATGTGGTTAAAAATAAAAGTGGGCTAAAGATAAGAACATGTTTAAACAAATATAAAAATGATGGAAACGTTCACTCGGTAATGTGTGTGGTTTCCCTACAGCTGTTTGTGTGTGTTTGTGATGCAAAGAAACAGAGAAAAGAAAAAAGGTGAAACCAGCCAAGTCTCAGAGGAGCGAGTCTTTCTATGAAGGAGTTTATTAAAGAGTCTTTTGTTTCACAGACCTGCTGCTTGTGTGGCTCAATGGTTTGTTTGCCATCTTTCTTCTCATTGGTTGAATCTTTAATGGTTTTAATTTAGATTTTTTTTCTTTCTCATTTCAAATAAAACAAAGGCTGCATTTAAGAATAACAAAGATATCAGAGAGCTTTTGACAAATGTGCATCTTCTAATTAAGTAGATCGATCATATCGGGCTCTACATATGATTAAAGCTTCTTACTTCTCTTTAGCTTGACATCAACACAACTTAATCCACGTTTACTCTTTACTGTTGTAGGGAATCATAGGTGGATGTTTAGCTAGTAAGTAAATGCACTAGTCTTATTAAGCTATAGTTACCCTGACTGAGCCACGTAAGTTAGCTAACGGTTCACCGTCTGTTAGCAGCAGTTTAATTATGAACAGAATTGGCTAATATATCTGATAATAACTGTATCAAATACTTCTTCATTTTTCTGGATTTTACCATCATAGCGTTCTTTCGGTAATGTCACGATAACTGCTTTTATTGGACGATATATTGTCTCAGAAATAATCGAGATAAACGATATTGTTGCCATTTGAAGATCATTTTATACCACTGATATAATAGCATAATAAAGGGGGTAAGATTGGGGAGTGAGAGCTGACTGCCATTATGGTTGAGGACAGAGTTATTTACCTTTAATTCTTCTGCAGTCTCCACTCAGGACGTCACAGTGAGGAATGGAGGACATGAAGAGCCTCTTACCTGCTAATGTGAAGTGTGGCAATAGGTGGTAAAAAGGTCCATGTATCATATATGTCCTTATATAGGCATGATGATGATTGATGATTGATTGGACAGTTGCTGCAGCCAATCAAATCCTTGGGTCAGAGCCTTTGATTGGCTTCTTGTCTCCCAGCAATTCTCTTTATTTAAAAGAAAGAAAGAAAAGAGGATTTGCGTATTCAGCGTATAGGACGGGCCAGTGCTACCCTTAGCAACAACCTTAGCAACCAAGTCTATGGATAACCTATATGACTGTTTGTTGACATGCGTAACCATTCTGACATCATTACGAGGAGGAAGTAGAAAGTAAGCAAACAAAGCCCTGATCTTTGACTTACAGGCAGTATTTCTACACATACATTCACCACATTTGAAACTTGAACCAGGTTTAACATCCGATATAAGTAACAGAAAATCACAAAAAAAAAGTAATTTCACCCTTTAATTAAAGTCAGCATACATGACTTCAGAATAAAGAAAATAACTCTCATCCATCTTTGACTTGAATCTGTAAACATAAGTGGTAATTAATGCGTGCTCAGAAATATTTAATGACTGTACATCACATGAGGACAAAAAGCCTGCAGGAACTTCTCTGATTGTAGATGCGTCCTGTACTTCCTCTGAGCTCTGTTAGTCTTTAAAAAATAATTCTACACATCTGCAAGATGTAACTAAGCACATGAAGGGCGGAGGAGGCAGAATGACTGAATGTGAAGTAAAGGTCAGGGTCAGACTTTTAACGAACCACGATAATAATAATGGAAAGAAGTTATAATCAGAAAGCGGGGGAGCTCGTTGCAGCTGTTGGAGAAGCTTCTCGATTGGTTGTCGTGTTCTTTTCTGTTTACAGTGAACAGAAATCAGGATTAATACTGTCCACAAAAATGATTAAAAACAAGTTAAAACTTAATTTAAAGTAAACTTTGAAAACAAAGACTGATGAAATGCAGAACAGTTTCTAACAGTGAATAAAGAGAAACTCGTTATGTGAGAGACTGAAATAGATAAAAGAGCTAATTATTCATGCTTTTAACCAGGAAAACCTTTATTTTTCAAAAATGTCCTGGCCCAAACATCTTTCCCAATAATGCATCATGACTGTAAAAAAAACGAGTCTTAATGTAAAGTTTTCATCAGCACGCAGACATTTGTGGAAGTGTTCGTGATAGGCTCCTGATTGGTTAAACAATGTCCTCACTGCTAATCATATCTCTTCTTCGGAGGCTGATTTAGCTGCTTGATCTGCTTCAAGATTAAGCAGCATCTCACATTTTAGTGACCTTGTGTTGTTCTGCCAGTAGGGCTGGATATCTGTACTTGGTACCTTTTTAAGGTATCGACCGAAATAAATCGATACCAAGTAGTATCTAAACAATATCTGTAATCGATCCTTTTTGCACCCAGATCTAGAAAATATGACTATTTCTCTGGACTTGCTCTCAGCCAATCAACACAAGCATTCTTCTATTTAATGCAACATGTGATTGGTCCACTGCCACAGCAGCTACAACCCGTCTGTGGTGGTGAAGTCGTGGTGAATTTGAGTTAGCGCGCTTAGCAGTTCAGCAGCCAAGATGTCACCTAAACGCTCTAAAGTGTGTCTACACTACACGCCTGTTACACCAGATACAAGACAGAGACCTACATGTGTTAATGGGAATCTAATGAAGGACTCAGTTGGTATCAGGGTCACTTTAAGGGTTCTTGGATTGGTACTAGAATAGTCATTTAAAAAAAGTTCCCTGCCCTATCTGCCAATAACGTTCGCTAATGAAACAGGTTCTTAAACTGTTAAACTGTGGAGTACACTGAGCTCTGAATGTCACTTTGAAGAATTATTAAGAGAAGTCAGCATCAAGTGTGGGTTCAGTGTGGCGTGTCTTGGTATATTTCCTACTAACTGACCAAACTGAGACTTCCTTTGCCTCGTTTTGATCCGACTGCGATTGTTGTGTTCAGAAATGTCCAAACCAATCATAGCGAGGAGGAAAACCAACCAGACTAAGCCCAGATCTGAAAATCAGGCGCCAAAATTAAGACAGGATTGGAAGTTCTTACCATAAAATAAGATACAAAATATTTAGTAATTCAACATTGCATCAATCCAGCAACTATTCCTATTGAAGTATTAGTAACTATTTCAATGTGTTTCTTATTTTAACTTTTTCTAAACTGGTAAAAAAATATCCAGGCTTTAAAATTTTGGCTCGCTGATTGACAATGTTGAAATAAAAAAGTCCCCTGGTGGTTAATCGGTGTACTACATGCATCTGATCGTATACATCAGGTTGTTATGTTATATTTGATGATGTAGAGCTCTCTAAAACTGGAGATTCTTAAACAGGGCTGCAACTACCTATCAATTATTGTCATTATCTTTTAATATATCAATTATTTTTCCGATGAATCGATAAGTTGTAATATGTCGTAAAATGGGGTAAACTGTTTCCAGAAGCCCAAGATGGCCCGTGATGTTTGTTTTGTCTACAAAAACAAAGATATTGGGTTTATTGTCATAGAGAACTAAAAGAAACTAGAAAAATATTGACATTTAAGACGGTGGAATCAGAAAATTTAGATTTTTTTTTGTTGGCGGATTTCATATTTGGCAACTAACTGATTAGTCGTCTAATCTTTTAAAAGATCTGTTCTCAAGATATTCCGACGTTGATGAGTGATGATAATCTAATTGTGGTTTCTTGTCGTGAGTCTGTTGGTAAAAAAGGAATTTAACCGACATTTCAGTCGTATTTCGTTGCATCCAATAAAGTATTTTGGTTCCTGATGGAGGACTTTCTGAAGTGCCTCACATTGTTTCTTGGACTGTTTGTACGAAAAAGTGGCCAAAAGCGAACTAAATGGTTTCTACAGGCTGAGTTCTTTAAGACTAAAGTTGTCTGTAACTGATATTTTTGAACCGAGTCTTATTCTGTTTGAATTTGACAATTTTCAAGCCAAAGAATTACAAATCAGAGCCATGCTTTTCCTCTTTCTGCCAGGGTGTAAAAAGAACCAACTCAGAATCAGACATTTCTTCTAATTCTAGTTTTTCTGTCTCGGAAAAACAGAAACATGTGCAGAGATTTGAAGAAAAACTGGTCAACGGTCCAATGAGGTCGGAGCATGTTTGGGTAAAATTTTAAACGTTTTTCATGAACTAAATCTGGGTCTGGGATGTGACTTCCTGTGTTCCAGTCTCGAAAACGTGGCCCCGGCAGGACTGCAGTTGTGTAATCAGACCTGAAACTTATCGTGTCCGAGCGGCTCTGGGTTTGGTTAAAAAATAAAGGCCTCTGTGATCAGACGTTCATTTCCCCGCAGTGTGAGGAAGGCTGTTCTGCGGCTCCCTCACCCTGCAGAGAAAACATCATCCATTACCTCTGTGACAGGCCCCCCAGGGACCCCGGGGCCCAGCTCTCTGTGGGAGTCGCCTTTATTGACCTCTCTCACACACACACACTTACACATACACCCAAAAAATGTCCAGCATGTGGTCACATACATCACGGAGCAGCCTTTCTTCCCTGACAGCGTAAATGAGCGTCCGTCAGATAATGAAGCGAGGCCGACCAGACGGACAGATGGAGGGAAAGCTGCAAGCTGTCCGAGAGACAAAATCACATCTACGAAAACAAAAATTTAACCTGTTAAAGAAAAAAAAGGCGCCTGTTTTCTCTTAAATCCTGCAAGAATCTGCAACGTCTTCCTGTTAAAAAGTGAAGCTTCTGATTGTTTCTTCACTTTAAAATGAATCAATTGTGCAAAGAAATCTGGATGAGTCCGATTGGAGCAGTGCTGACATGCCTGAAACACACACACACACACACACGCACACACACACACACACACACACACACACACACACACACTCACACTCTCTCCAGCCATTAAATGAGTAGTAATTACAGCCTCTTAACAGTTTTACTAGGAACTAAACAACAACACCTCCCCCACATCACAGCACAGCACACACACACACCACTGTGTGTTTGGAGGTGTTTAACATGCATTTACAGTCTGGCACTGGAGTGTGTGTGTTCCAGCTTCACATTTATAATCTGGAGCTCTACTCGAATATCTTTGCATGATTTCCAGTTAAAAACTCCTTATACTGGTCCTTTATGCAGCCGCTCAGTTCAGCCTCTGTCTGAAACAGGCCGTCTCTTTAACGGGGGGGGGGGCTCTGTTCTGATTGGTCAGCTTCAGGAAGCTTCTACGTAAACTTACTATTGTATTTTACTAATTAAAACAATACTATACTATACTATGTACTTTACTATGTACTAGAATATACTATACTATATACTACACTATATACTATGTACTTTGCTATGTACTACAATATACTATACTATACTTTACTTTACTTTAACAGTAACTACTACTACTACTACTACTACTACTACTACTATACTATTATACTCCTCCTAGCTGTCTTCCTTCAGGCTTCAGGCAGTAAAGCTGATCTCAGACCAGCTTCGGGTCGTTGGGTCTCGGCCAGGGAGCGAGCCGCTCCGTGGTTGGAGGCCGCCGCTCCCTGCTAACAGGATTATAATTTTATAATGAGCAGGTGGCTCCAGATTAAAACCTCGAGTGGAAACTCTGAAATTAGACTTGGAGGTGGAGCAGCATGTGTGGGTTTTTATTTTTTTCACTTTTTTTTTCTTTCTTCACCATGCTGCATGCGGTGAAGGAAGATCCTGCCGTTCCATACGTTTAACTCGTTCTCATGCGTGACGTTTTTATGTGACAGTGAGAGCCGCTCGGAGGTCGGAGGTCACGGTGTTTTTTAGATGACATGATGTTGGATGTCGGTGTGTTACTCTTGTCGGCTCACACATGCTGCTTGTAAAACGGCTTTTATTCCTCTTTGTTTTTATAAAATCATCTTTCTGTTGCTGCGGAACAATCGGAGCGCCTCCCTCAGATTAAAGCTTTTACTTTCTGAGGCTGAAACTGTGAAGAAGAAGAAGAAGAAGAAGAAGAAGAAGAAGAAGAAGAAGAAGAAGAAGAAGAAGAAGAAGAAGAAGAAGAAGAAGAAGAAGAAGAAGAAGAAGAAGAAGAAGAAAGAAAAGCCTTGGTGATTATCGCGCTTTGTGGCAAATTAGATGCACTTTAGGCCAATTACCTGCTATCAGATCACAGAGAAAACACAGCTTTCCTGGCAGCGGGATGAGCGAGTCAGAGCAAAGAGAAACATCAAAGAGTCTTCCTCGTTGGTTTCCACCGCAGAAAGAGAGAGAGAGGGAGAGATGCGGTGGATCTTCTGCTGTTGGCTCGAGGCTGTTCGACTGGCTACCGTGTGGCGGTGAATTCTTAAATAGCAGGAGGTGGAGAAACCTTCCTGCTTCATCGTGTGTGTATTTTCTCCTCGTCCTCGCTGTCCTACTTCTTTATGCTAATGTCTTCGTTTTGTGTCTTTTCTCACACGTCGGCTCGGCTGGATGGGAAACAAATGCATCAGCTGAGGTTTGAATTAGTCAAATAAGGCTGTCGTCACATGCAGGGAGAGTGAAGGAGGAAGTATTTAAAGCCTTTATTGAAGTGAAAGTAACAAAAAATACTCTTTCACAAGTTTAATTATTTAGATTTAGCAAGTTTTTTTAGTTTTGTCTCATTTTAGCAGTTAAATTATTATTAATTTGAACATACATTCTCCAACAGGTTGATTAATTTCACTTTAAATGATGTTTATTATATTTACATCCAAAATCTGAACTTGCAAAATAACTTTTTCCATTTACAAAATATCTGACAAAGAGAAAGCAGTGAGTTAAACATTATATTAGAGATAAAGACAGTTTGCTCTCTGAAGCCTCACTGATCGATTTTAAACTGTATTTTTGCAGCTGAAGTCTTTTTTTGTCTTTTTCTTTTGTTTTTAGTTTTTTTTTTTTACATAGGATTAATCAAACATGTATTAATGACTGATGGGGAATTTATGAATGTGAATTGCTTTAGAGATTAATTATGAGTCAGAACAGTATGTGAAGGGTTAAAGTCTGACAGCGTTTTATCATTGAATGATAGGACGCTTACATACTGAATCCTGTATTAAAAATATAGCTTTCTGCTCATATTATTATTGTGGCTGTTTGAGGGGTTTTTTTTAACCTATTTTGCTCCAATCAATGGAAAAATCTGATATAAGGGTCGGTAACAAAAAAGTGCCGGCAAGATGATCAATTCATAAATCAGTTAAAACTAGTTTCAGGTTTGTTAAAATGTACATTTAGTATTTTTGTTGGTTTTATATCATTTGAAATGACATTTGCACCATTTTTTACCAACAGTAAGACTGAATGCTCCTGAAAAAGTCAAATGGTGTAACCACAAAAGAATGATAAATATTACATATTTTATCCTCCTAGAGAGAAAGAAAGAAGGAAAGATGAAAAGAAAGAAAAAGATAGAGAGAGAAAGAAAAAGAGGGAAAAATGGAAAGAAAGAAAAAGATAGAGAGAAAGAAAAAGGAGGAAATAAAGAAAAATAAGGAAAGAAAGAAAGAAGAAGAGAGAGAAAGAAAAAGGAGGACATAAGGAAAGAAAGAAAAAGAATTATAATATTACATATTTTATCACCTACAGTGTATTTAAGTGGACTTATACTAATAATGACTTCATTTAAAACATGTAAATGTTTCCTGATCTCCATGGTAACCAGAGTAAATGTAATATTTAGAACAATTGTATTCCATTACCTTTATTTAATATAAAAGTTATAATGTAAGATCATGCCAAACTAGTTGATATGGTGTTTTATTGACAATTTACTGTTTTTAAGCAAGTTGAATTATTTGGTACAAAGTTTTTATGGTTACACCACTTAGACATTTTTGCCATAATCCTCTAATATATTCTCTCAAAATGGATTAAAAGCAGAAATTTGATGCTGGGTGCACAAAAAAAGAATGTGTGCAAGTTATTCATACGTTTATTTTCACATTTTAACCCTTTAAATTTAACTAAACCACATGGACACATAGAAACCCTCATTGACCTTTATAACGCCTTAAAATTGCGATATTAGAAATTCTCTCTCTCTCTCTCTCTCTCTCTCTCTCTCTCTCTCTCTCTGTCTCTCTCTCTCTCTCTCTCTCTCTCTCTGTCTCTCTCTCTCTCTGTCTCTCTCTCTCTCTCTCTCTCTCTCTCTTTTATTAATCTGCAGCTTTCAGTTCAGACTTGAAACTAATTTCGAAATATTTCAGGTTCAACGTCGTTAAAGTTTCCGTCCTGACTTGTGCGTAAACGTGACTCAGGCGGTTATTCATGCGTGCCGAGCTGCCATCAGATTAACGTAAAGGGTTGCGTGTCTGAAAGGGGCTTAAGAGTGGAGGGGGGGGAATATGGCAGACTGTAGATAGGACTGACTTGGACCTTTTTTTTTTGTTGAAACCTAAAAGAAAATGTGCTCCTACAGCTGCTGCCGCTTTGCATGAGACGTTTTTTCTCCACATATTTCCCCCTAAAAATGTAGCCGGAAATGTCAAAAGACTCTGAAAATGGAAAGTAAAGTACCAGAACTCTTGGAGCATGCAAGACTTCACTTATTATATTTAATAGTTTGGTTTCAGCGGACCCATCTTCTTCTTCTGCTTCTCCAAACTTTAAACCTTGAATTATGTGTTCTCCTGTGTTTTGGATGTTCTTCCTCTCTCTCTCTTTGTCTCTCTCTCTCTCTCCACACACAGTGTTTTTAAATGAGTGTGAACTTTTAGCAGCGCTACGTGTTACCTCCAGTGTGAAAATAGCTCCTGAAAGTGCTGTTATCTGGGTCAGGGACAGGCAGCAACGTGCCGCGGAGGATCTGCAGCAGCTGGTTTCAGTCAACAGATGAAGCAACTCTCACTGACTGTCAGCTGTTGCAGTGAAACGTTATTTATTGTTCTCGAGGCTGCGTAACCTTTCGTGAACTTTCCCTCTGCTGCAAACACTCACACTGTTTATTTAAAGCTGGTTCTTGTATCTAATGATGTGTAGACACAGTTCAACAACGCTGCTCCTACTGTAGATCTCTTCTTTAAATTCATTTTAATGTTAAACCTGAAGTTATTTAACATTATCATTCATTAGGAGTCGTGTTTCTGTCCACCTGTTGAATGTAAAGTCCAATATTCTCTCTCTTTTAGCTCTGTTTTTACTCTCTACCAACTCCTGAGGGAAATATCGAAATGCTCCACTATGTGTTACCAAATCATTACAGACGGCTAAATTAACCCAATAAACCTACTGATGGAGCCAAGATGGCGTCCGTTTAGGGCGATAAGTGTGATTTGAGACATAAAATACTGATTAAAGCTGCTTTAAGTTTCTAAAGGTTGATTCCACATATGACTTTTATCAACTATAACTACAGGACCTAATCTTAATTAGTGCCACGGGTGCGTAGCTCAGAGGCATCTCTTAATCTTCTCCATACTTATTATTATTCTTTGCCAAATTTCGGCACGTAACTCCTCCCGCAGCTTTGAGAAAACCCGACAATATATACATCAAAATGTGCGGCTCGATCAGGAAAGAGGTGCTATGACTTTTGGTGTTGAAATTCCAATTTTTTTCCCCATTGGAAATGAATGGGAATTTTTTTTTAAACCCACAAAATTTCACCTTTTTTCTGAGTCACCTAGCTCTCTCATACCTCCATGTAGAAATGTGATTGAACCTTTAAAACGGAGGAAAACTTGTGCTCTCTCCAAAACACCAAACTGTTTTTACATAACATGTAAACTTTTCAAACTATGAGCAGTCAAACGAGGAGTGGAAATCACTTTTTCTTCAAAGTTAGAGTGGAAGCGTCAGTTAGCTTGAGTGTGAGAAGCAGTAAAAAATAACAATTATTTTTATATTTAACTCGAGCTCACGGCCAAACCGTAAAGAGGAGACAAATACTTTTTGGTCAAAATGTAGACATAGGTGTTGGGATTCATAAAATGTGACGTTGACAGGCAGGGTCTGTACAAAATTTAAACGGGGGGGCCGAGACCGGCAGCAATACCTGTCTTGCTCCCCATTGACTGTAATGTAATCGTCTTTTTTTCTCCAAAAGAATCTCACTCTGTCTTCGCACTGAGCTTACGCGCTCATTTTAAGGAATATCTGAATAAAATAAACACTGTCAGAATCTGCCGGCTTCTGTGTCTCTCACAGTGTTTTCGGTTATTGGACAGGAGTTACGGTTTTCTCACAGTTTGCAATTGTTCGGGAGCTTGTCAGAAGCCAAATTCTGGGGCATTTTGAGAATCTCACATCGCCGTAGCAACCGTAGGGCCTTAGCTGTCCTTAGCAACCTGTCGCTGGGCAGAAACTGAGCTACTTTTTTGAGATTGGCTAATTCCTGTCTGTCTGTTTTGCGAGTTAACCGAGCTAGCAGCTTAATTTTGATCTAAGCAAAATGCAGAGCTGTAAAATGTACTTGAATCTGTGTTCTTTACTTTGTTTTTTCAATATTTTATCTTTACTAAAAATGATATTCATAATGTGCTGGTTTCAACCTGGTGCTCCATATGATCAGTGCATTATTTACACTGTGCAGTTAGATGTTGTAGTAAGAAAAGTATTCACTTAAGTTTCCTGGCATGGCCCTATGCACTTAATGTGCCATACATCTTCAAGGTAAAATTGAACTTCGTAAATGTTGTGCATACACTCACAATACACAAGTGTGTCGTATATGAGCCATTTCTGCAAACAAGGGGCGCTATAACAAGACATTTCTCGAAACCAGAATATGATCAGGGTGACTTTTGAACACCGGAAATAAATCGTGTACTCATCCCGGCAGCAGCCCCGTGGCACTCAAAATTTCCCTGGAATTTATTATGCTCAGCTTTTGATTAACGATGATTATTTTTAGGTTTAGTCTTAAATTATCAATCAGCTCTTTAATTCAGGACTTCAGAGGACATTACATTGGCTTACATTAATTTACCTGGAGACCGTAGAGAACTGTATAGTGGAAAAGCGCCATTAATCTTAAGCCAGACATGTTATAATTGACATTATGAGGACTTAAAAGAGTCGAGACTGTAAACATTTATGTCCCCACAACAGGAGGTAATACCAGTTATACACATATGATACGGTTTTACACCTCAATCTACACACTCTGTTGTTTCATGTGTTAACTGAATACATCACATTTGTTTTAAGTTGACTTCCTTCTTCTTAATGTCACCATTGGAGGCTTTAAAACTGTTTGGCAAGTTTAAATCCAGCCTTTAGTGTCAGTGACCAGTTTGCTTTGTGTCCCTTACTATTATTGATGGGAACCACTGGACTAAACTAGCTAACTGTATATAATATGGCCCAGGAAAATTGCGAAAATGTGTTGGTCACACCCCCATACACCATGCACCAGGAGAAAAGACTTCAATCTGTGTTTGTGCCCTAATGCAGGAAAAAAGGGCCCCATGACCTTTATTATTGTGTTATTACATCAAACAACAAAAATGAATATATTTTTGATATATTTTCCATCAGTGTCGACACATTTCCTTAAAATTCAGTCTGACATATTTGGTATGTTTGCAAACTTTGAGATTCACACTAGATTTTAGATTTTAGAGTTTTTCCTCACATGTGTTTGTCATGATGGATCCATCACCAGTGAAGAGGTTAATGAATCAATCATGGAGGGACACTGAAGCAGTAAAAAGACAAGTTTAAGGTCAATTCCAACATACATAATAATAAAATAATTATAAATCATAAAAGAATGTCTGCATTAATCATTATTGATGGAAACAAGTTCACACTGTACATTACTGCTGAATATACATTTGTTACCATAATTAACTGAATCTGTTCATTTAGAATTGATCAGTTTCGGTCTCTAATCAATATCCATCCTGGTATTGACTCAGACAGTTTGATTGACAGGACAGATGATCAGAGGGGCAGAGTTTATACCACCTTTACTAACACCAGGAAAGAAGTATGGGTAGAGTTTCTCAGTGAAGGAGCAGCCAGTAAAGGAGTAGATAAGAGCTGCAGCATCTACGTCATAAAAGGAGACCAGACCCTCCTCATAATCCACAAACACCCCCACCTTCTGACACTGAGAGAGATCGAATGAAGGATCATTAAGAGCTTTGTACTCATTTCCATTTCTCAACCATATAGTCCAGTAACCATCCTCTGGTATTAGTTTGATTTTTCCCTTCCTGTTGATCGACTCTCTGGCCACTCCTAAATCCCAGTCAGTCTTCTCTTTAACCTGAACCTCAAAGTAAAATCTGCCTGAAGACAAACTCTGCTTTCCTAACACACAGGGACAAGGAGAAAATCTCTCTGGGTTGTCTGGGAGATTCTTCTTCACATCACCATAATTTACTTGTTTCCCATCATCAGACAGGATTAGCCAGGGATATGCTGTATCAGGATCAAGAGTCACATCCACTGCATACTGCTGGACCCTCTTCAGCTCAAGTAGCTTCTTCATCTGTTCACTGAGCGTCTCCTCCAGCTGAGCCACAGCTTTCACCACAGTCCCCTCATATGATGGACGGACGCTGACCTCTGTCCAGTCTTTGGTGGGTGGAGCAGCTTTCAGGGACGGGAAGTTTTGCAGGAGGTGGAGGTGGTCTTCAGAGTGTGAGAGCTTCTCCACCTCAGAGCTTCTCTTCTTCAGCTCAGAGATTTCCTGTTCCATCTGTTTGATGAAGTCTTCAGCCTGTTTCTCTGTTGTTCTTTGCTTCTCTTCAATCGTATCAATGAGCTCATTCAGGCTTCTCTCAACAGACTCCTTCAGAGCGGTGAAGACCTGAACACCTTCTGCTTTCTCTCTGTCTGCAGCTTCCTTACTGAGGTCAACTGAGTGTTTGATCTCTTCAATCTTCAGTCGTCTCTTCTGGATCATCTCCTGAATTTCAGCCTCTGTCTTCCCCAGCTCTGCCTTCTTTCCTTCATATTCTTCTTTCAGAGGAACAAACTCATGTGTCTTGTGGTCTAAAACAGAGCAGAGCATGCAGACACATGTCTGGTCGGTCTTACAGAACAGCTCCAGAGGTTTATCGTGCTTCGTACACATCCTGTCTTCCAGGTTCTCCACAGGGTCGATCAGCTGATGTCTTTTCATACCTAAAGCTGTCAGATGAGGCTCCAGGTGAGTCTCACAGTAGGAGGTCAGACACACCAGACAGGACTTCAGGGCCTTCAGTTTGGTTCCAGTACAGACGTCACAGGGAACTTCTCCTGGTTTGGCAGCTTGTTGCTCTGAGCTGCTGCTGCTGGCTTTCTGTTGAGCTTCCTGTCTGAACTGAGAAACAACCTCAGAGAGCAATGTGTTGACCTTCATGTCAGGTCTTGTGTTGAACATTTCTTTACACATTGGACACAGGTACTGGTCATTACTGTTCCAGTGTTCATTGATGCAGTTTTTGCAGAAGTTGTGTCCACATGGTGTGCTGACTGGATCAGTGAACACATCCAGACAGATGGAGCACAGAAACTGATCTTCAGATCTCAGACAGCTGGCAGCAGACATATCTACACATGTAGAGTGAAAGAAAAGAAGGACATTTTCATTGTATTTGATTAAAAATTAATAGGGCCAGAAATACTTTCATCAAATTAAGTCCTGAACAATCTTAACTTTTTGTACAAACTAGTCAGAGACTCATCTGCAGCTCTTTATCTAATAGCTTGTTGTGGCTTAATTAAAGATGTGCGGTTACTGTTCCATTATAGTGTGTGATATTAGGTTAAATGATTTAGAATGAGGGCAAGAGACACTTTCATCAAATCGAGCTGTGAGTAATCTTAACCATTTAATCAGAACTGGAACGTATAAAAAGATTTCCTCCAGGATTTCACAGCCAGGTTAAAGTCTTTAATGTTGGACGTGTGCTGGTTTGTACAAACTACAGTCAGAGACTCATCTGCAGCTCTTTATCTTACAGCTCATTGTGGCTGTTTGTGCTTTTACTATTACTCAATACAATCTGATCCACTGATAAAATATCACAGAATATGTTCATATCTTGTTGTAGAGAAGAATAATTATTGAAGAATCTCACTGCTAACAAAGCTTTTGCTATCTTGATGAATAAACACATTTTATTTCCTGTAGCTGCTTCACAATAAAAGTGTCCTGCTGGTTCACCAATGGAAAGCTTTTAATGTGAAACAGCTACAGGAAATGAAATGTGTCTGTAGGAAGTGATCAGTACATAGTCAAAGATCAGGAAATAGCAGTGAAGCTAAACTCCAAACCACAGAGGTTCAGTTACACTTTACAAAAGTCCTGAGAACTGACAGAGACTTAAAAACACTTAAAGTGTTTTTTACTGAGTCTGTAAAAGCAGCTGCAGTTATACTGTAAACAATCTCACAAGTGTCAGTATGCAATGAAAAGAGATGAACTTCCTGTCTCCTGTGTTAAAGCTGGTTGTTGAAACATTAAATATGATCAGTTGTACTCACCAGTGTTTGGCAGAGACTCTGCTGTGTTGTTGAGAAAGACTTGATGAACTCAGTTTCATTTATATTTGGACAGAAGTGGAGAGACTCGACTGCAGCTCTGCTGTCCTCTGATTAATGTTTAGTTTCATTTCTGCAGAATGACGTTGAAGCTGTCTGTCTGGTTTTTCCAGTGTTGTGAAATACTTCTGAGCAAAGGTTGTTCTGTCTCTAACAGGCAGGGGGAGTTAGACAAGTGAAAAGGTGTTGATTAGTTTAATTATGTGTGTTGAAAGTCTTAAGTTTTTCACAAGTTGATAAAAAAACAGACACACTGCTTTAGACTAAAAGGAAAAGTTTTACACAGACAAATAATGAACTGTGCCAGTTTTTACTGCTGAGGTTTTCATCTAACTTAACTTCTTTTTCTCTGTTTGACAATATGAATCAAGTTTAATAAATTCATCCTGGTCAAAGTTGCTGTTAAATCAACAATTATTTTAAGTACACATTTTTATCTTCCATTAATCTTTGTCATTGTAATTCACCAAACACAAAACGAGGTGAAAGACAGTTGACAACAACTGAAAGATGATTGTTTTTCCCGACTTCATGCAGATGCAATTTCTGTATTTTGCTTTAATTAATTATTTCTTCATAAAATATATAATATTTATCATTCTTTTGTGGTTACACCATTTGACATTTTCAGGAGCATTCAGTCTTACTTTTGGTAAAAAATGGTGCAAATGTCATTTCAAATGATATAAAACCAACAAAAATACTAAATGTACATTTTAACAAACATGATGCTGCTTTTAAATCTAGTTTAACTGATTTATGAATTCATCATCTTGCCAACACTTATTTATCACTGACCCATACACACAGAAACAACTACAGTAATTCACACACATCCACAAACATAAAGAGAATACAAACTGTACACACACACACACACACACACACACACACACACACACACACACACACACACACACACACACACACACATATAAAGTATCATATACAGTCTCACATAACCACAAAGACTCTTGGGATCAAGATGCAGCCTCAAGCTTGTTCTGTTAGAGAAACGACACACACACACACACACACACACACACACACACACACACACACACACACACACACACACACACACACACACACATATAAAGTATCATATACAGTCTCACATAACCACAAAGACTCTTGGGATCAAGATGCAGCCTCAAGCTTGTTCTGTTAGAGAAACGACACACACACACACACACACACACACACACACACACACACACACACACACACACACACACACACACACACACACAGTCTAATTAACAGGACTCTCTCCACTTGGCTTCCTTCTCTAATTGGCTCACCACTTCTTCTCTCCATTAATTATGCTCCATTTCATATTCCCTTAATGAGTAAAGCCCCGCCTCCTTTCTTTAACGCTAATTAGCTGCTGCTTTAAGGCTCTCACACCAACAACAACAACAACAAGAGGAAACGACCTTGTGACGTGTGTGTGTGTGTGTGCTGGTGTGTTAACATGCTGTTTGTTGTCCCTCTGCAGCACCCGTACCCGTCGGAGGAGCAGAAGAAGCAGCTGGCGCAGGACACCGGCCTCACCATCCTGCAGGTCAACAACTGGTGAGTCGCCGGCGTTGATGATGACGACGCACTCTTGTTGTGTTTAAGACCTCGACCCCCCCCCCCCCCCTCCAGGCAACCTGATGCTAATGATTTGAATGATTAATTCCTGTGGGGTTGCCTTGTCTGCAAATATCCCCCAACTACAGTTGCAGAGGGGAGGAGGCAGTTAATTGGGGAGTTAATTGGAGCTTGGAGGGCTGAGGTGGAGGAGGGGGTAATGGGGGGGGGGTAGAGACCTGTAGGATGTTTTTACTGGTGTGTCCTGTTTACTGCTACAGAAATGGAAACCTCAGCACATTTCATTGTTGGGGATCTAACGGTAAAACCACATCGTTACCGCTTTGTTTGAGTCTCCTACGTTTATACATATGAGAGTTTCAAAGCTTTTTTAAGTTTTGTGGGAATTTTTCAAACTTTTTGTAGAAGAACAGGAAGTTTATCTTCAATTCAAGCACAAAAACAAACAATATCCAGGTTTAGGTCATCCGTCTTTTCAGGTAGAGCTTCCTTAATGAGCTGGGAACTGTTGTGGTGAAGAGCTGTGGCCAAAAAAAAAAATTAACATCAACATATTTTCCTCTGATCATAAATTTGGCTAAAATAATTCGACTGTGGCTCAGGAGGTAGAGCGCTCATCATCATGCAAGATCGGTGGTTCGATTCCCGGCTCCTCCAGTCTACATGTCGATGTTTCCTTGGGCAAGAAACTGAACCCCAGATTAAATGAATGTGTGTGAACCAGACGGGGAGTTCCGGTCCTCTGAAATGATGCCAACGCGGAAGTAACTTAAAACTGCATTCTATCAAAAGGCCACCAGGGGGCGACCGTTTTTGTGTCAAAAGGACTTCCGTCTCTATACAAGTCAATGGAGAATTCACCAACTTCTCACTTGATTTCTAACCTCAGTAAACGTTTTCAAAATGTGTTTATGGTCTCAATCGCTAGTTTAAAGCCTTCTTCAATGCAGTATGATGTTCATTTGGGCCTCCCTGATTTTATATGTGACGATAAAGCAGGGTATGCATTAGGGCGTGGCTACGTCGTGATTGACAGGTTGATTGGTTCACAGGTTCAGGAGGGCGCCTCATGCTCCTCCTGATGCCCATATAAGTAGAATCCCTGTTTTTATTTTTCCCAGCATGCACCTGAAATTTTCAAGATGGCGCTGCTCAGATCTGATATTATTGGCCTCCGAGCAGCAGTCCACAAACCAATGGGTGACGTCACGGATGTTACGTCCATTTCTTATATACAGTCTATGGTGTGAATGTGACATGTAGTGTAAAAGTGTTTTGAGTGGTCAAACAGACTAGAAAAGCAATATATAAGTACAGTCCATTTACCATTTTACCATTTAATTCCTAATTTCAGCTTTTTTAACTCAAAAATGAGGTATAGTTTAATTGAGATGATACCTATATTGACCATAATTTACAAAAAATAAGTGTAGAACTGTGGTTAGTTGTCTAAAAAGGTCTACCACAGAATTGGGCGATAATTTATACTTATATTATATTTATATACTTATTATATTTACACTTTATTAACAGTCAAACCAGTCACATTGACCTGGGAGGACAAAAGTTGCACAATCGATTGTCTGTGTATCGTTACTCAACACCTTTTAAGCTATCAACTGGAATAAATCAATAACAAGTAGCATTGAACCGTCTCCCGTCAAACAATTCCTGCAATTGATCCTTTTTACACCCAGAGCTAGAAAATATGACTATTTATATGGACCTGCAACACAAGTGTTCTTTGATTTAATGTGACATGCGATTGTCTGAAAGTCTAAAGTGCAATAGTGTAAAAATCTAATCATGTAGATGTGGGAGGAGTTGGTGGCTTTTTATGTAATTTAATGTTTCTATTCACATGATGGGTATCGAATGAAGCACTCAGTTGGTATCAGTCTCACTTTAAGGGAACTTCCCAGTTAGCATGTCCATGTGGGCCCAGAGGGGTTAAATGGGGGCTACGTGGGTACTGATTGGGCTTGAACTGGGCACATTTTTGTCCCAAATTTGGACCCACATGGTTTCAGAAACATGTGAAGCCCATGTGGGACGACTGCATGGTCCCATTTAAAGTCCATATAGGCAAACATACGTTGGTCTCACCCAGTTGGGATCCACCTGAAACCCAGTTAGAACCCACTTGAAGCCCATATGGGCAAACACAGGTGGGGTTACCATGGAAACTGCGGACAAACCCACTTGGGACCCATATTTACAGCCCAAATTTAACCCTTATAGTCCCACATGGACATGCTGGCTGGGCTGCATCGGTACTGGTTTCAAATTTTTGTTGTATTTCTGCTCTGTATCCCTGGTTGCTAAGGCCGTTGCTAAGGCCTCTCTCATATGTCGGATCGGATTTCGGACGGCGGGTTTGAGAAGTCGAATTTTCGAGTGAATAACGAGAAAAACAGTAGTGAGATCCTGCAGCTGGAGGTTGATTGATGACTCTAAGCGAACTTCGGTTGATTTTTTTTATTTCTACTCTTTTTAAAAAAAATTTATGTCACGCTGCCGTTAAACATGATTTTATATAAATTACATGAAAGTGGCGACAGCACGAAAAGTCTGAGACAAAACAAGACTCAGGTTTCAGAAACATCAGAGAGATTTTAAACAGCTGCTTTTAACTCGTCATGAGGAGGAAGATTTATTACGTTATATATTAATAATAATATTATAATATTAATATCTGAGACTCAATGTAGATAAAACCAACAGATATTATCATCTTTAATCATCGCTTCCTCTCCTCCTCCCTTCTTTTCTCCTCTTCCTTTTCTCCCTATTTCCCCTCATTTTATTTCCTCCTCTCCTCTTTTCATCTCTTCTTCTCTTCCTGACTCATTTTTGTTTCCTCTCCTCTTTTTAACTCTTCTTCCCCTCTTTTCTCGTCTTCATACATCTTTGCTGTTTTCCTCCTCCCTTCTTTTCCCCTCTTCTTCTCTTCCCTTCAATTTTGTTCCCTCTTCTCTTCTTGGTGTTTTCCTCCTCTCTTTTTCGTCTCGTTTTGTTTCTTTTCCTCCTCTCTTTGCCCTCCTCCTGCTCCCTTATTTCTTCCTCTTTTTAACTCCTCTTTTTCTCCTCCTCCTGGTGTTTTCCTCCTCTTCCTGTCTCTGCTCTTTTTTTCCCCTCGTCTCTTCTCGCCTCAATTTGGTTTCCTCTCCTCCCTTCTTTGCTCCTCTTTTTAACTCCTCCTCCTCTTCTCCACCTGGTGTTTTCCTCCTCTTTCCTTCTTTTCTCCTCTTCTTCTGTCTTTGGACATTTTTCCTCTTCCTCTCTTCTCCCTTCAATTTTATTTCCTCTCCTCCTTTTAACTCCTTTCCCTCTTCTTCCCTTGTCTTGGTGTTTTCCTCCTGTTCCCTTCTTCCTCTCTCCTCTCTTCCTCTGTCTTTCCTCTCCTCTCTCCTCTTCCTCTCTTCTCTTCTTCTCATTCAGTAGAGAAACTGTGAACTCCTCCTTTAATAAACCTTCTTAGTTTAATACTCGTTAAACAGCGTCTGAGTCCTGATGACGAGCTGCAGCTGATTTCTGAAGGTCTGTCGGCCTCTGAAGCCAGTAAGTCGTCTCAGAGGCCCCCCCCCCCCTCCCCCCACATGCCCCCCCTCGAATATTTGGCTGTTACCGTGGCAACGCCTCCGGAGCAGCCCGCAGTGTTTTTCCCTGATTCTGCAGATTCGGAGTAAATGAGGCTGTAAATGAAGCAGACAGGCCTGACTGTGTGTGTGTGTGTGTGTGTGTGTGTGTGTGTGTGTGTGTGTGTGTGTGTGTGTGTGTGTGTGTGTGTGTGTGTGTGTGTGTGTGTGTGTGTGTGTGTGTGTATTTGCAAACACAGGTGTTACAATGCAGGTTGCTCATTTTTTAGGGTTTATTTTATGCTTTTTATTAATAAGGAAATACTCTGACTCAGCTGTTTTTAGCTTCCTGTCTGTGTCTCTCGCTACTTATGATCAGCTTTCGCCTAATTTTTATTAAATATTTGACCACTTTCATCGTCACGGCATCTGAAGGTGGAGATGCTGACGGGTTTCAGACTGTGGGGAGTTTAACATATTATAATAAACGCAGGTTTCTTCAGACTTTGATACATTTATTTAGTTTCCAAACATGAATAAAGTTGATTCTATAATTCCTCTCAAACTAAAAACTCAACAAAAATAATAATAATGGAGAAAAAGTGTGTTTAAAACATTAACGCTGCTAGATTCAACTATAGCTGCCTTACTCAGGTGACGACTTGCTGCAAGTAATTAATAAATCTAAACAATTAAATATAACAATAATTCATTCTATTAAGAAATAATAATAATAAACACAAATATAACATCTCACAGGCAGCATGAGCATATTATTTATTATATATTATATATTATATAAATCCAGCATCATCTCTTCTTCCCTTCTCCTTTCACTCTTTCTTTTGGTCTCCTTTCCTCCTCTCTTTTCCACCTCCTCTTCTCTCCTCCTGTCTTCCTTCTCCTGTTGTCGTTCCAACCTTCTTTACTTTTTCTCTTCTTCTTCCATCTTTGCTCTTTTCTCCTCTCCCTCTCTTCCCCCCACCTCATTTTGTTTCCTCTCCTCCTTTTTACTCCTCTTCCTCCTCCTTTCTTTCCCCTGATGAGACGACCATCTCATCGTCATGGAAACTTTGTGTCTTTAATTTAATTAACTTTATTAAATCCATTTTTTCTCTTGTTAAATTTTCAATTCAGGTGTTCATACTTTGTGTGTGTGTGTGTGTGTGTGTGTGTGTGTGTGTGTGTGTGTGTGTGTGTGTGTGTGTGTGTGTGTGGTGGAGGCAGTTGGTGTAAATGGCATTTTCATGGCAAACAGCTGGCCTGGTTTATTTAAACACACCCGGGGTGAAGAGGAGGAGGAGGAGGAGGAGGAGGTGTGTG
>NC_084971.1:34905174-34928258 GCF_963691925.1 Scomber scombrus
ACGTTAATATTGGGAAACCACCAATCTGAGTTTTAACCAGTAACAAAAGATGTTTATCACAAGGTTCAGTTTAAGGTCCGGCTCTCTTCACTCATAGTACTGTTATTATATTCTCTTCACATCTTGCAGTTGAAACTCTACAGCGATATTTCAACATTCTGCAAGATTCTCTTAAAGATCTAAAATGTGTGTTAAATGCAGGTAAAACAAAGATCATGTTATGAACCATAGACTATATGGTTTACAACACAAGTGGTTAATAAAAACATTTATTATTCCATGTGAGCTGCACAAGTTCAATTGGGAACATTATACATATATTTTGTGCAAGTTTGCTGATATCAAAGATTTTTGGTGATATTATTAACATAAAAAAGTGATATTTTATGTTCCTCATATTGTTAATTATAATTCTCCTTTGTGCCTCAAGTTATGTTCATATTTCCAACTGTGTGTAACTTATATGATTTATGATGAGGTTATGTGCAAATATTTAAAACAGAATAAATATAATGCTTTTAAAAAGAAATTATTATCTTGCAGGTTATTCTCTCTCTCTCTCTCTCTCTCTCTCTCTCTCTCTCTCTCTCTCTCTCTCTCTCTCTCTCTCTCTCTCTCTCTCTCTCTATCTCTCTCCTCTCTCTCTCTCTCTCTCTCTCTCTCTTTCTCTCTCTCTCTCTCTCTCTCTCCTCTCTCTCTCTCTCTCTCTCTCTCTCTCTCTCTCTCATCTCTCTCTCTCTCTCTCTCTCTCTCTCTCTCTCTCTCTCTCTCTCTCTCTCTCTCTCTCTCTCTCTCAACTCGTCTCTCAGGTAGTCAAACTGGTTGCTGTCCTGCAGAGCTGCTGCCCAGTTCTTCTGCTTCCTCTTCATGGTCCGATCAAACACATTCATGGTTCCTCTGCTGGAGTTAGACAATCCTCTGTGAGGCTGACAGCTCGGCCATGCATGCAGTCTGCAGCTCCTCCAGGCTGCAGCAGCTGCAGGAGCTGAGCTGCTGGTCTGCAGCCTCTGCAGGACTCTGCCACACACTCTGCTGCTCATAGTACTGTTATAGAGAGCAGATCACAGATCAGCTGTGGGATAAAACACAGATCCTTTAACATCTGAGCATTGTACAACATCTGAGTCTGCTGCTTCCTGTCCTCCACACTGAATGACCTCAGGAGAGAGCAGGCTGGAAACTGTGGAGCTGGATTATAAAGAGCTGAATGGAAACTACGGAACTGGATCACAGTCTGGAAACGGACTCAAACATTTAAAATATGTAATATAAATATATAAATCACTATAACGGCTACCTCTGTAATGATTTACCACTACTAATACAAATTATAATAAAAGCAGGGTTGCATCTATAATCATTATTACTCTTTGAATATTTCTCTTAATAATCCTTTATCAGTTTAGTTTTAGTACCTCAGACTGTACTACAGTTAAGTATAAGTACCTCTAACTGTACTACATCAAAGTACAAGTACCTCTAACTGTACTACAGTTAAGTACTAGTACCTCAAACTGTACTACAGTAAAGTATAAGTACCTCTAACTGTACTACATCAAAGTACAAGTACCTCAAACTGTACTACATCAATACTACATCAAAGTACAAGTACCTCTAACTGTACTACATCAACGTACAAGTACTTCAAACTGTACTACAGTAAAGTACAAGTACCTCAAACTGTACTACAGTATAGTGTAAGTACCTCAGACGAATATCTAAGTACAGTAACTGAATAAACATACTTAGTTATCTTCCACTACTGAATATTAACAGTATTGACTGAAAAAAGCTCATATTTGTCTTCAGATAAAACTCCTGAATTCTTCATGCGCGTTTTTCCATGTTTGTTCCATTCCGCTCTCCGTAGACAGAAAGGGGCGGGAGACGCATGAGGTCACGGAAGAGTTGCATGCCGGGTAAACACGTGGACCAGGAGAGCTGAGAGATTTGGGTAAATATTTTAACATTTAACATTAACACGTTTTAAAATGTTTAAAATGTTTAAAACTCATTGTTATTGTGTTGTAAAGCTGGAGCATGCGCAGTGTGTGCTGCTGTCTGCGTTTCCCGCGGTTGCTGTTTATTTATGGCGCGAGTATTTACATGTTGATCTCACGAGACAAACACTTTATAACAGTATAGATTTAAACTTTAGGGTGTTTTAACCATTAATCAGGAGCCTAAAGTAACATTAAGTGTGTTTATGTTGCTGTAATCTTCCCGTTTATACTGAATATAATATAATATAATATAATATAATATAATATAATATAATGCACCTTCTAACTCTACATAATGAACCAGATTAAAGTCTAATCCCAACATGAAGTGTCTCTGTAAAAACAAGACAGCTTTATGTATATATTGGGTTTGATAACCAGAGGTAACTCAATGTGCTTTAAATAAAAACAAAACATTTAACAGTAAGAATTGGAAACAAAAAACATAAAAAGCTTGTAGCTTTTAAGGTGTTTCTGCTGAATCCTGCACATCTAGAAAGGATCAGTGGAATATTTTGGATGTTTTTGGGAAACATTTCTGCCCTAAAGCTGCACAGATAGTCAGAGGACAGGTTCACAGTTACTGAAAACAACAGTGAGTTTTCTAAATGGACATTAAGTGTGTTTTCCTCTCTGTAATGATTCCTCCTGTTCATACTGACTATTAAAACCTTCTAATATGCTTTCAATGTAAAGTGATGGAGGACTAAATCATTATAAAGTAGATGATCAGCTTCTATTGAGCTTCATCAGTCTGAGTTAAGGAATGATGGAAGGAAAGTAGGAAGGAAGGATGGAAGGGAGTAAGAAAGAAAGGAGGGAGGAAGGGAAGGAAGGAATGATGGAAGGAAGGCAGGAGGGAGGGAGGAAAGAGAGAGGAAGGAAAGAAAGCGAGAAAGAGGTTAGGGAGGAAGGACAGACGGAAGGAAGGAAGGGAGTAAGAAAGAAAGGAAGGGAAGGAAGGAATGATGGAAGGAAGGACGAAGGAAGGCAGGAGGGATGGAGGAAAGAGAGAGGAAGGAAAGAAAGCGAGAAAGAGGTTAGGGAGGAAGGACAGACGGAAGGAAGGAGGGGAGGAAAGAAGGAACCGTCAAAACAGACGGGGTCAATTTGACCCGGGAGGACGACAGGAAGGTTAAAGCAGCAGTCAGGTGTCAATATAAACAGAGAGTAATCATTCCTCCTGTTCATACTGACTATTATAAGAGTCATTATAAAGTAGATGATCAGCTTCTATTGAGCTTCATCAGTGTGAGTTAGTCATATCAAGTGATATCTGACACATTTACAGTCTTTATAGCATCAGATTCCCTCTTAGTGTTTCCTGTTGAGCTGTGGTGTAACCATAGTAACACAAAGACTTTAACACTAAAAACACTGTAACGTTGAAACATAGAAGATGAAGATTTGACTCATTCAGACGACTGAAGCTTCATATTAGCTTCAGATCAACTTTTAAATCCATGTTTTACACACAAGGAGGGTTACTGTGGATCCATTAACATACATGAGAGGGGCAAAACATTAGGAACACCAGTCAATATAAAGAACCTTAATATTACATCACCATCACTTAGTACGACCTCAGTAATAAACATAAAGCAGAATTATCACCTTTCTGACAATGTTAACCAAAACTGAAAATATATAAACTTCACAAAAGTAGAATTTAAAGCAGATTATTGCACAGGTTCACCTAATAAAGAGGCCGGTTTGTTTATATCACTAATTATTAAAGCAGAACTGAGCAGCAAATACATTTTTTTAGTGTTTATGGAGATTTACAAAGTTAAAAAAAACATGTACAACAGTGATTATTAATGATATGAACCCATTTTATAGCCTTTTAAAAGAATCCTGCATCATTACATACAAACTTTATTCCTCTGACACCTGCTGAATTCTTTAAATACTTACATTTTATTATTTAATTGGGTTGTTTTCATTGAATTAAATGTAGTGTAAAGCAACATATGCAAGCATTTTAATCCACATAACTGTCTTTATAATTATTGATGTGAATAAGACTATAAAATATTGTATGTTTTGTAGGGCTGGGTAAAAAAAATTTGGATCGATTTCACTTTCACTTTCACTTCCTTTCTAATTTCAAAATGTCACTTTTGAGACTTGAGACAGTTTTGTTTACAGCTCAAGTTTAAACTGTCCAATTTACAAGTTTGCACTTAAAACCTGTTGATTAATGTGCAGAGAAAAAATAAAGTACATTTGTATTTTGTAACACAGTTGAGCCATTTTCATTATTTAAGAGCAGATTGAATCGTGATTAATCGATTCCGAACCTTTTGAATTGAAATCGAATCGATTTAGGAAATTGGCAACGATACCCAGCCCTAATGTTTTGTAGTATATGTTGATTATTCTGTGTTTATCTGCAGATGGATATCAGCTAGGAGCTAAATCTGGCATAAATCATCTCTATTCATTGTGATATATATCGTTTTTAATCAGTTTAAAAAGACTAAAGTCTAATTCGGACTCCTGTTCTGCTTTATTTCTTTATCGTCCGAGTCATTCAACCATTTATCTTGTTTTTTCTCTTGCAGGCGTCGCTCTTGATTTCGCCGCCATGTCGTTCAAAAAGAGCGCCGACGAGCGCTTCCTGCGGGTGCAGAAGGACCCTCGCTTCTGGGAAATGCCCGAGAGAGAGCGAAAGGTGAAGATCGACAAGCGCTTCCAGTCGATGTTTCACGACAAACGCTTCAAAGTGAAATACACGGTGGACAAACGAGGAAAACCCATCAACCACACGACCACCGAGGACCTGAAACGCTTCTACAAGCTGTCCGACTCGGAGGAGGAGGAGGAGTATGAGGATGAGGAGGAGAGGAAGAAGAAGAAGGTGGAGGGCAAGAAGAAGAAGAAGAAGAAGGAGAAGGAGGAAGTGAAGGAGAGTGTGATGAAGGTTGATGAAGAGGAGGAGGAAGGAGAAACGTTGCAGAGCAGAGACGTTAAAGTTAAAACAGAGAAGCCTGAACGAGGAGTCCGAGTCTATGAAGAAGGTGAGGAGACGATGAGAGTGATTATTAATGGTTAGGAGGTAGAGAAATAAATAATAATAATAATAATAATAACTTTACTTGTATAGTTATCTTTATCTTATATATAGTTGAACGTGCAGATGATCTGATTCTACAAATGTTTTTATTTTGGGTTTAACCTTCGTATCGTCCTCCCCGTCTGTTTTGACTGTTCCTTCCTTCCTCCCTCCTTCTCTCCCTCCTTCTCTCTTCCTTTCCTCCCCCTTACCTTCCTCCCTTCCTTCTTTCCTCTGTCCTTCTTTCCTTCCTTCCTCCCTTTTCTTTCTCCCTCCCTCCTTCCTCCTTTCCTTCTTTCCTTCCTTCTTCCTCCCTTCCATCATTCCTTCCTTCTTTCCTCCTTTTCTTCCTTCCTCCCTCCCTTCCTTCCTCCCTCCCTCCTTCCCTCCTTTCCTTCCTTTCTTCCTCCTTTCCTTCCTTCCTTCCTCCCTCCCTTCCTTCCTCCCTACCTCCTTCCCTCCCTCCTTTCCTTCCTTTCTTCCTCCTTTACTTCCTTCCTTCCTCCCTCCCTTCCTTCTTTGACTTGAGGACAACAGGAGGGTTAATGAACTCTGAAACGTTTTCTTTCTGTGTGCAAAATGTCAATAAACAAAGTTCTTTAATATGCAAAAGACTTCAAAGTAAAAGTATTTCATCGTGTGTGCAATCTTTATATCGAAACCAAACAGAAACTCTCTTTTTATGCATTTATACTTTTTTCTTCTTCATCATTTCCCATTTTTGCTTCAGCTGTAATTTCATTCTTGTAGTTTTAGAAGTTTATAAATTAGAAGTTGTGTCAAGATGTTACAGCCTTTGAGTCTCAGCTGATTTCTCACATTTAACTCTTTTTATTATTATTTCCAGGTGAGGATGATGATGATGATGATGAGCAGTCTGTAGATGAAGATGAGCTGGGAGACATCGTGTCAGAGGAAGGGGAGGAGGAGGAGGATGATGATGATGAAGAGGAGGAGAGCGGATCAGACGATGAAGACGAGTCTGGTTTGGATTCAGACAGCGACAGCGGACCGGATCTGGCCCGAGGAAAAGGAAACATCGAGACCAGCTCTGATGAAGATGATGATGATGACGATGTGGAGGCCTTCCTGCAGAGAGAGGAAGAGGAGATCGAACACGACTGGGGCGAGCTGTGCAAAGACGCTCCACGCAGCGACGAGGTGAAGAGCGACGAGGGCTTTTCCTTCCTTCCCTCCTTCTGTCCTTCCTTCTTTCTTTCTTTCTTTCTTTCTTTTTCTCTCTCTCTCTCTCTCTCTCTCCCTTCCTTCCTTCTCTCCATCTTTCCTTCCTTCCTTCCTTCTGTCCTTACTACCTTCCTTCCTTTATTCCTTTCTCCCTTCCTTCCTTCCTTCTTCCCTTTTTTCCTTCCTTCCTTCTCTCCTTCCTTCCTTCTTTCCTCCCTTCATCCCTTCCTTCCTTCTTCCCTTTTTTCCTTCCTTCCTTCTTTCTTCCCTTTTTTCCTTCCTTCCTTCTTTCCTTTTCTCCATCTGTCCTTCCTTCCTTCTTCCTCCTTCCTTCTCTTCCTTCCTTCCTTCTTCCCTTCATTCCTTCCTTCTGTCCTTCCTTCCTTCATTCCCTCTTTCCTCCCTTCCTCCCTTCCTTCCTTCCTTCCTTCCTTACAGTCATAATGTAAAATGAGTTAAAGTGTTTATTAACCCTAAATAAAGATCGTGGTGAATCTGACATTGTGTGAAAAATGGCCGACCAGTAATGTTGCTGTGAGTCTGTGCTGCTGAGTTATTAACATCCATGGTGTGTTTGTTGTGTTTCAGGTGTCGACCCGTCTGGCCGTGTGTAACATGGACTGGGACAGAATGAAAGCCAAAGATCTTCTGGCTCTGCTCAACTCCTTCACTCCTAAAGGAGGAGCGGTGCTGTCCGTCAAGGTAAAGACACAGAGAAGCTTCCTGCTTTTAACCCTTCATAGGTCACACCAATAAATCATATAGAGATATGATATCATTTGTGTTATTCTTCATTTATACACTAAAGCACAACCTGTAACTATAGCAACCATAGAACAACCTGTATCTATAGCAACCATAACACAACCTGTATCTAAAGCAACCATAACACAATCTGTATCTATAGCAACCATAACACAATCTGTATCTATAGCAACCATAGAACAACCTGTATCTATAGCAACCATAGAACAACCTGTATCTATAGCAACCATAGAACAACCTGTATCTAAAGCAACCATAGAACAACCTGTATCTATAGCAACCATAGAACAATCTGTATCTATAGCAACCATAGAACAACCTGTATCTATAGCAACCATAACACAATCTGTATCTAAAGCAACCATAGAACAACCTGTATCTATAGCAACCATAACACAATCTGTATCTATAGCAACCATAGCACAACCTGTATCTATAGCAACCATAGAACAGCCTGTAACTACTTTATTAGTAAAACACCACAAAGGACTGTTGGTCCAACTAAAGCAGAAAAATACCATCAAATAGTTAATTTTTACTAACATGTTTGTAATCGTGGTGTCATTGTGCAGATCTACCCGTCAGACTTTGGGAAGGAGCGTTTAACGGTGGAGGAGACTCAGGGGCCGATGGAGCTGAAGGCTCTGCCTGAAGACTCAGAGGACGACAACGAAGAAGAGAAGTAAACATTTAACTTAACTATCTACTGCTGTGATAGATACTGGTGTGTGTGTGTGTATATATGTGTGTATATGTGTGTGTCTCCAAGGGTTTACAGAGAGAAGGGGTGTGTGTGTGTGTGTGTGTGTGTGTGTGTGTGTGTGTGTGTGTGTGTATTAACATGTGTGTATATGTGTGTATTAACATGTGTGTATATGTGTGTATTAACATGTGTGTATATGTGTGTATTAACATGTGTGTATATGTGTGTGTATTAACATGTGTGTGTCTCTCAGGGTCTACAGGGAGAAGATACGTGTGTGTGTGTATATGTGTACATTAATGTGTATATTAATGTGTGTATATAAATGTGTGTATCTCTCAGGGTCTACAGGGAGAATGTGTGTGTGTGTATTAACGTGTATATTAACGTGTGTGTGTGTATATATTTGTGTATTAACATGTGTGTGTCTCTCAGGGTCTACAGGGAGAAGATGCGCGACCATCAGTTCAAACGTCTGAAGTATTTTTACGCCGTAGTCGAGTGCGACTCCACCGACACGGCCGCTAAGATCTACGAGGAATGTGACGGCTACGAGTACGAGAGCAGCTGCTCCATGCTGGACCTCCGGTACGACACTAAACCAGTAGAACCAAACCAGTAACACCAGTAAAACCAGTAGAACCTCCTTTACTCTGCTTTAAATCATTAAATATCTAACTGGTTAAATATCTCTGTCTTTAATCAGGTTTGTTCCCAACGACGTGACGTTTGACGAGGAGCCCAAAGACGAAGCGACAGACGTGAACTTGACGGTTTACACTCCTAAACTGTTCACCTCCACTTCTTCCTCCACCTCAAAGGTCAGACACACACTCCTCTTCATCATCATCATCATCATCATCACATGTTAGAGCCACACTGACCAGTAAAGAGGAAAGTGTTTAATGTATTAATATTATTAATTTAATTAGTGTAGATATTTTTAAAAGCAAACTTACCTGTTTAATCTGCTTTATTTTATTTATTCATCTCGTCTTTTATTTTATATTTTATCCTGTTTTTCAGTCAGAGCTCTTTATAATTGATGAGTCTGATAAAAAAAAAAGAAAATTATGGATAAAAATAGTTAAATTTAAGATTAAAAAAATTAATTGAAGATAAAAATAAATAAATAAAAAATAAATTGAAGATTAAAAAAATAATTTGAGATAGAAAAAATAAATTTAAGATAAAAAACAAATAAAAAAGAAATTAAATATAAATAATAATAATAATAATTTGAGATAAAAAAATAAAATACATTTAAGATAAAAAATAAATTTAAGATAAAAAAAATAAAGATAAAAAAAGAAATTGAATATTAAAAAAATTAAATTGAAATAAAATTTAAAAAAAAACAAAATTTAAGATAAAAAAATTATTGATAAAAAAGAAGAAAAAAAATTATTGATAAAAAAAAATTATTGATAAAAAAGAAAATTTAAGATAAAAAAAAAAGTAAGATAAAAAATTATGGATAAAAAAGAAATTAAAGATAAAAAAAATAAGAAAAAAGAAATTAAATATTTTTAAAAAAGAATTTGGGAAAATAAAGAAATCGCCAAAGTACTCAATCATCATTTACTTTGATACAAAACAGAGAAAAGCTGCAAATAATTGTCTGTTGAATAACCGACTAATTGTTTCAGCTGTAGTTTGAATCATGATGTAAAACTATTGATGTCATTCATCTTAAAATGATTATAAACTGTAAAAATTAGACTTTATGATTAACGTGTGTTCGATCAATCAGGTTCAGCTAACGTGGGACGAGACCGACCATGATCGCGTCACCGCCCTCAACAGGAATTTCAACAAGAACGAGCTGCTGGACATGGACTTCAACGCCTACCTGGCTTCCTCCAGCGAAGACGAAGGAGAGGAGGAAGAGGAGGGTGAAGAAGGAGGTGACGGTGAGACAGAAAACCAGAAACACTTTAACTCACTGACACAGTTTAGTATTTTAAATGTTTAATGATTCGTCGTTTCTGCAGCTGAACGGACAGAAGAGCCGGCCGCCGTCGTCGTGGAGGAAGAGGAAGAGGAGGAAGAGGAGAAACAGACAAAGAAGAAGAAGACGAAGAAGATGAAGAGTGAGGAGCAGATCTCAAAGTACAGAGAGCTGCTGAAAGGAATCCAGGACAAAGAGAAGAAGATCCAGGAAGATAAAAACATGGAGATGGAAATCACCTGGGTTCCAGGTAAAGTCTCACTGTGTCTGTTTACATCATGTTTAAATTAAACAGAAGAAAAGACTTTATCCTCCTAATATTACGACTTTTTTCTCGTAATATTACGACTTTATTCTCGTAATTCCCACACAAAAAAAATCTTTTTTTATCTTAGTCTGGCCCTAATACTCCGTCGTAGTTTATCAAATATTTCATCGTGTAAATATTTTGTGAAAGCATCAACAGTCATCTCTATGTTATCGTTGCGACATAGATATCGAGGTATTTGGTCAAATATATCGTGATAGTTGTCCGTATCGTCCGGCTCTAACTCTGGTTCAGTCTGTGTTTATTTTTGAGTTTATTTCTGAGTTTATTTAAAAATGTCAGACCAAGTTTTAATCCGATAACTTCCTCTCTTTATTAAACCCTCCTCGTGTCTCTGTGAGATGATACTATGAGCTGCAGTCAGCTGATCCATCATGTTTGTGTTTGTGTTGTTCAGGCCTGAAGGAGACGACGGAGCAGCTGGTGAAGAAGAAGATTGAGGGAAAAGACAAGCTGACTCCGTGGGAAGAATTCCTGGAGAAGAAGAAAGACAAGAAAAAGAAGAAGAAAGCTCACAAGAAACAGGTGAGTGAGCATAAAGGAGCACATTATTATTATTATTATTATTTAATATTAATACTTTATTCATAGTAACGAGTGTTTTAGATGAAAAGAAACAAACCACATAGACGTAATATCTTAGAAAATGATCCAAATGTGTGAATATCATCTTTAACCGTCATTTAACAGGAATATTATGTAGAAATACTCCAAAATGTTTCTTTTCATTAGATGTTTTTAAATAAAGTCATTATTAGTATAAATCCACTTAAATACACTGTAGGTGATAAAATATGTAATATGTATCATTCTTTTGTGGTCACTTCTTTTTCTTTCTTTCTTTCTTTTTTCTTTCTTTCTCTTTCTTTTTCTTTCTTTCTTTATTCTTTCTTTCTTTCTCTTTCCTCCTTTCTTTCTTTCTTCCTTTTTCTTCCTCTCTTTCTTATTCTTTCCTTATTTCGTCCTTTTTCTTTCTTTTTCTTTCTTTCTTTCTTCCTCCCTTTTCTTCCTTACTTTTCTCTTTCTTTCTTTCTTTCTTTCTTCCTCCTCCCTTTTCTTCCTTACTTTTCTCTTTCTTTCTGTCTGTCTGTCTTTCTTTCTTTATTCTTTCTTTCTTTCCTCATTTTTCTTTCTTTTTCTTTCTTTCTTTCTTTCTTTTTCTTTCTTTCTTTCTTTCTTTCTTTCTTCCTCCTCCCTTTTCTCCCTTACTTCTCTCTCTTCTTCCTCATTTATCTTCCTTTCTAGGAGGATAAAATATGTAATATCTATCATTCTTTTGTGGTTACACCATTTGACATTTTCAGGAGTATTCAGTCTTACTTTTGGTAAAAAATGGTGCAAATGTCATTTCAAATGATATAAAACCAACAAAAATACTAAATGTACATTTTAACAAACCTGATGCTGCTTTTAAAACTAGTTTAACTGATTTATGAATTCATCATCTTACCAACACTTATTATTACTGACACACGTTCCTCTTGTTCATACTGACTATTAAAAGATGCCGTTTAAAACTAGTTTTTAAGATCTGTTTAAGGTCTTTTTCTGTTTTCATGCATTTATAAACAATAATTAAAACAATATAACCTTAAATTACACATTGATCCAGTTTTCTCTTATTGATCTTTTTTAATATATTAATTATATTGAACTGGGCGTAATTCGAACGTCCATGATGTCTTGCTGCTACGGACGTCCATGATGTCTTGCTGCTACGGAGCCGCTGAGTTCAGTCTGAATTTATCTCCTGCTGTTTAACAAACCTGATGCTGCTTTTAAAACTAGTTTAACTGATTTATTAATTCATCATCTTACCGTTACTCTTATTTATCTCTGTTTTCTATATTTTGTGTCTCAGGGAGACGATGAAGACGAGCTCAGTGATGATGATCTTCCTCCAGACGTCGACCTCAGTGACCCGTTCTTTGCTGAGGAGCTCGCTGCTGCAGGTGATACACAACTACACAACTACACACTCATACACAACTACACAACAACACAACTACATACTCATACACAACTACACACTCATACACAACTACACAACTACACACTCATACACAACTACACACTCATACACAACTACACAACAAACCAACTACACACTCATACACAACTACACACTCATACACAACTACACACAACTACACAACTACACAACAACACACTCATACACAACTACACACAACTACACAACTACACACTCATACACAACTACACAACTACACATTCATACACACTCATACACAACAACACACTCATACACAACTACACACAACAAACCAACTACACACTCATACACAACTACACACTCATACACAACAACACACTCATACACAACTACACACAACAAACCAACTACACACTCATACACAACTACATACTCATACACAACTACACAACAAACCAACTACACACTCATACACAACTACACAACAAACCAACTACACAACAAAAGAGATTATACTTTATACTTTAATACACACACACACAGAGACACATATATACACACATTAATACACACACACACACACACACACACACACATATATACACACACACATATACACACATTAATAATAATTGGTTAAACATGAACATGCAGGTTTTAAAAAGACGATGAGTCGCAGGTTAAAGAAGCTCTGAGCTCATGTTTGTTTGTTTGTTTTCAGACGTGAAGAAGAAACCAAAGAAGAAGAAGCAGGATGAGGAAGAGGAGGAGCAGACGGCTGAGGATGAAGAGGAGCTGGAGAGACAAAAGGTCAGAGGTCAAACTAGCAGAGAAAGAAAACCTGTCTGTGTGTGTGTATTAATGTGTGTATAAGTGTGTGTGTGTGTGTGTGTGTCTGTGTGTGTTTTAATGTGTGTGTGTGTGTGTGTGTGTGTGTGTGTGTGTGTGTGTGTGTGTGTGCGCGTGTGTGTGTGTGTGTGTGTGTGTACTAATGTGTGTTTTCAGGCTGAGATGGCGCTGCTGATGGATGACGTGTGTGTATTAATGTGTGTATATGTGTGTATTAATGTGTGTGTATATGTGTGTGTTTCAGGCTGAGATGGCGCTGCTGATGGAGGACGACGCCACTGACGTCAAACACAAACACTTTAACTACGATAAGATCGTAGAGCAGCAGAATCTGAGCAAGAAGAAGAAGAAAAAGCTGCAGAAGAAAGGAGAGCAGACGCAGGAGGACGACTTCCAGGTCAGAATATAGTTACAGTCATAAATATATATAAACACTGTTTAATCTCTAATCATTAAAGACCGTGTAAAGTGAATTCAGACATTTTCTTCTAAACACATTAAATAGGTCATAAATGTATTTATAAAAAAGGTGTAAAAAGCATTTCAACCATTTAGATTTGAATTGTGGAGCTAGGCTTAGCATAAACCCGCCCTGCTGCTGTAGAGGTATAAATACATTCAGACTACAGTTAGCCGAGCTAGCCGCTGAGTTAGCCATCGAGCTATATGCCGAGCTAGCCATCGAGCTAGATGCCGAGTTAGCCGCCGAGCTAGCAGCTGATTTAGCAGCAGAAAGCTCTCAGACCTAGCGTCCATGTTTCTGGTAGAGGTGGTGACTTTGATTGACAGGTGACACTTGGTAGGGGGCGGGGCTTCAGCGGACTCGGCGGCCACTCCCACAGCGTTTGGGAGCAGAGAAATAGGCAGACTTTTACACAACTTTGAAGCCTAATTTCATATATTTGGCGATTTTTTTAATCATTCAAATTTGGCAGGGTGGTTAACAACACACTTTTCTGTGGTATGTCAAACTCAGAACACATATTTATTCTTTCTTTACAGACTTTAAAAGGTACAGTTTCAAACATGGAGACACATACACAGAGACACACACTGATAAACACACACATGCAGAGTTTAGACCTTTTACCTTTAATTTTGCTTTTAAAATATGATTCTATAGACAAGATTAAATTACACTGTGATGATGATGATGATGAAGGTTTAACATGGTCTCGTTGTCTGCAGGTCGACGTTAAAGATCCTCGTTTCCAGTCCATGTTCACGTCTCACCTCTTCAACCTGGATCCGTCTGATCCAAACTACAAGAAGACCCGAGCCACGCAGAGCATCGAGGCGGAGAAGCAGCGCCGCCGCCGGGACGAGGAAGACGAGCAGCAGCAGCATCATCACCGCCGCCTCCTCGCTACGCAGGTCGCCGTCGGCAACGCTCCAGAAAAACCCGGCGAGAGCAAACGGGAAAGAGACTCTGACGCCTCGGAGAAGAAGGCGATGGACCCGAGTCTGTCTCTGCTCGTTAAATCAATTAAGAGCAAAACGGAGCAGTTCCAGGCCCGCAAGAAACAGAAGCTCAACTAAGGTTCTGCTTCTTCTACTGTGTTTATTATTATGTTGGACTTCTTCTCTTCTTTTCTTCTTCTTTGCTTTTTTAATGTGTCGGTTTGTACAGAAAAACATCAGGAATACATTCAGAGAGAGAGAAGATAAAAAATTACAACACATCACGTTTTTGAATTTCATTTTGATTTTATTTTTTTCATGACTGGAAATAAGTATCATTAAAAAAAATATGCATCATACATTAATTAAACAAACATTTACAGTTTTATTTTTAAAGGGTAATTCCACTTTATTACAACTTGTCTTTTGTGTAGTTTGAGTTATAACATTTGTAATAACACGTTTAATAAGTTTAATTTAAGCAGAATTAGTTGCAGTTTTTAATGATGACAGTGATTAAACTCATCAATATTCATCTTCACTGAATTACAAAACATCTGAAACATCTAATTAATGCAGATAAATTGATCAGCTGCATTAAATCAAAGGCACTTAATCACCTCCTGTTACCTGAACTATGAAGCAGCAACTCACATGGAACAATATTTGTAGAGCTGCTGCCTGCATGTTTTAGGTTTCTCTCGACTCTAACTCACCTGATTCTATTAATTAACTCGTTATTAAGCCCGTTGACGAGCTTCAGCTGCTTGATTAAGTTAATTATTAGATTTTTAAACATATTTTGAATCATTGATTTGTTAACGTTGGTATAAAACCTTCACACTTCTCCAATAAATCATCACACCATTTATTAGTAGCTGATGTTTTACCTTCACTGAATATTTAAATCACTGCAGCCTGCATTGTCCTCGTGTCAACGAAGGAAGGAAAGGAAGAAGAAAGGAGGGAGGAGGAGGGAGGAAGAAGGAAGGGAGGGAGGGAGGAAGAATGAAGGAAAGGAAGTAGGAAAGAAGGAGGGAGAAAGGAAAAGAGGAAGGCAAGAAGGAACGGCGGAAGGAAAGGAACGAAGGAAAGAAAGAGGGAGGAAGAAGGAAGGAAAGGAGGGAGGAAGAAGAAAAAGGAGGGAGGAAGAAGGAAGGAAAGGAGGGAGGAAGAACAAAGGGAGGTAGGAAGGGAGGTAGGAAAGGAAAGAAAGAGAAGGAGGGAGAAAGGAAAAGAAGAAGGCAATATGGACAGAGGAAAGAAGGAACAGTCAAAACAGACGACACTAAGGTTAAAAGGCTTTAAGAAGGCAGATTATTGGAGGACTCGGCATTAACGGAGCATTTACAGATGACCTCTCCTGTCTGAGAGGAGTTTTTCTAATCACAGTAAGAAAAGTGCTGATTTGAGGTCAGTGTTTAAGGTCCTGGGTATTCAAACACAGCAGCGGCTCCCATCCCGGTGCCGATGCACATGGACACGACGCCGTAAGCTCTGCAGAGAAACACAAGAGAAGACGTGGTGAGAGCTTTATTTACACAGGTTTCAGTAAGAAGGGCGATGTTTCTACCAGCAGGGGGCGTAACGAACCTCCTGCCTCGACGTCTGAGCTCGTTGAACAGCGTCACCACCTGGCGAGCGCCGGTGCAGCCCAGAGGATGACCGAGGGCGATGGCTCCACCGTTTGGGTTCACCTTCTCCATCGGGATGCCGAGTTTCTCTACGCAGTAAACCGCCTGAGACACAGATCAGATTCAGAGTCACTTTAATTGTCATTCTTATGCAGGTAAATCAAAACGAAATACTGTTTCGCAACTTAAAAAAAAAAAAACACTTTAAAAGAGAACAGTGCAATAATTAAAATTGTCAAGTTTTAAATTAAGCAGTATTAAGAAGTAAATAAATATTCCATAAATTGTGCTGAAGTACGACGGAGTATTAGGGCCAGACTAAAGGCTGATTTATGCTTCCGCGCCGTCGCCTGACCTGCACCTCCAAAAAATCCTAACTACACGTCGAGGCGACGCAGACCGCAAGGGCTGTGATTGGTTTGCTTGGTAGCGACGTATTTCCGGTATCGCGAACTTTCGGTCGCCTGCCTATACCATCCATTGGATCAGGGAGGTAAACACAACGAAAATGGACCAAGTAGAAGAGCGTCTTATTGAACATGTGATATAAAAGCATATTTTCCTCTCTCTTTCGGTTGCCATTGTTGTTTACTGTGACTGGAAAAGCCAGAAGCTAAACAAAGAATCAACTAGAGACACCGATAACCATTTAGGGAAGGAGCCCATCCCCCTACTGCTCTGGCAGTGAATTGCACCACGACAAAACACGACGCATTCCCTCGACACAGAACTTCGAAAGATAAACGACGGCGTCGGAACAAAGGCGTAGCTGCAACACAGGAGCCTTAATCCACCTTAAGATAAATGTTTTTCGTTTTTTTTTGGAAATTACGAGAATATTAGACTTTATTCTCATAATTTCCAAAAAAATAAAAGTTTTCTTAGTCTGGCCCAAATACTGTGCATAGTGCGGACAGACAGCCAGTGATTATTGTGCATCAAATGTCTGGTTTTATCCACAACTCAAAGATATTCAGTTTACTGTCATAAAAGGACCAAAGACACAAGGAAATATCTGAGAAATTGGAATCAGAGAATTTGGACGTTTTCTCCTAAAAAAAGACTCAAAGTGAAAAACCGATCATCAAAGAAGTTGGTGTTTAATAGTTGGCAACTAATTGATTAATCGACTAATCGTTGCAACATTAGTCTCCAGATGAGAAGTTACAGTTGTTGACAAAAACGCATATCTGCTAACAGTTACATAGAAGTGTGTTATAAAGCATTTATCAACTGTTTCTATATTGATTATAGACGCTAAATAAGGAGAAAATAGTGAAAAAGTAATATAAATGAATATAAACAACTTTAGACGTGTCCACAGAGAGATAAATGTGACTTTTCTGTATTAACACAAACAACCTGAGCTGGTCTGAAGAAACGTTACTGAACAGTTTAAAGGTATTTTCATGTTGTTGTTTTCTCTGAGTCTCACCTGACTGGCGAAGGCCTCGTTGATTTCAAACACGTCAATATCATCTACAGTCAGTCCTGCAGGAGAAAAACATCAAAATAAGACAAAGCCAAGAGGAGATAGACTGATAGGAAACTCTTTATAGATCAATATATAGCAAACGTATGAAACAATGAACGATAATGCTGTGTGGAAGCAGTATGAATGGATTTAAGATACAACATCAGAGTCTACAGCTACACTATCTGCTCTGTGAGACTCACAGTAGGGAGAGTGGGTCGATAGCTAGTGAAGGATTGATAATGTAGGCCGATCCCCGAAGGAAGGAAGGAAGGAAGGAAGGAAAGATGGAAGGAAGGAAGGGAGGAAGAGAAGACAGATGGAAGGAAAGAAAGATGGAAGGATGGAAGGAAGGGAGGAGGAAGGAAGGAAGGAAAGATGGAAGGAAGGAAGGGAGGAAGAGAAGACAGATGGAAGGAAGGAAAGATGGAAAGATGGAAGGAAGGAAGGGAGGAAGAGAAGACGGATGGAAGGAATGAAGGAGGGAAGGAAGGAAGGATGGAAGGAAAGATGGAAGGGAGGAAGAAGGAAGGAAGGAAAGATGGAAGGAAGGAAGGGAGGAAGAGAAGACGGATGGAAGGAAGGAAGGAAAGATGGAAGGAAGGGAGGAAGAAGGAAGGAAGGAAAGATGGAAGGATGGAAGGGAGGAAGAGAAGACGGATGGAAGGAATGAAGGAGGGAAGGATGGAAGGAAAGATGGAAGGAAGGGAGGAAGAAGGAAGGAAGGAAAGATGGAAGGATGGAAGGAAAGAGTGGATGTACATTTAATAACATCGATCATATCAGCATATAATCCAACTGATTGTAGATTATTGAACATATTAAATTATGACCAGGCTGTAGCTGCTATAATAAATCACATCTTACCGGCCTGCTGCAGAGCTGCTGGGATGGCGACCGCCGGTCCGATACCCATGACATCAGGAGGGACTCCGACCACCGCGCTGCCCCTCAGGACCCCCAACACCGGCAGACCCAGAGCCTCCACCGCAGACCTGCGACCGACCAGCACGGCCGCTGCTCCATCACTCACCTGGCTGGAGTTACCTGAGACAGAACCAGAGGTCACTATGGGCCTGATTCACTAAAGGTCTGTGTGTGTAGAAACGCAAAAAATGTGCAAGCTGATCTATTACCGCAGCGCACTGAGGTTTGCGTCTTTCAACTGTGCAAAATACGCGCTGTCCATTTAGTAGTTTACCGTAATGAATGTAATATGATACGTTTTAACCCCAGTGTGCAAAATACAGGGAGGAGAAAATGCTCATATGTTATTTAGCACTCGCATTGTGATTTACCAAACCTGAAGGTAATGTTGCTGATGGTAACTGTGACTATAAATAATATTAACCGGCTGTTACCATGGAGACGAGGAGACGAGGAGACGGAGACACAATGACAGAATACACAGAGAACGGGTTTTCCACCTGTGTTAATATTTTTGAAATATTTGTGGTTTTACTAACAGCATTGACTTTGTCTCTAATACTCTCCCATATGTGGGTTTTTCTGGTAATATTAGTTTTTGTTATAACTCAATATATTAGTTAACTCTCTTCCACTAGAACCTGATCACATTTCATTTTGTGCTTGCAGCTTTCTGCTCGTCCAAACTCTCCATTAAGACACAAAACCCTCATTTAAATACTGCTGTCTGCACCTGTTTTCATTTACAGTTATTCTTAGTAGATCACCTGCAAAACGCACAATAACGGCACGCGCAATCTATTGCACCGTGCACGCAATTTAACCCTATGAGTTATATTCAGACTCATCGGTTGGTTCACTTGATGCTAACAGCTGGAGTCCGACCTGCTGTCGTGCTGCCGTCGGGTTTGAAGGCCGGCCGCAGTTTGTTGAGTCCCGCCAGCGTCGTCCCGGGTCGGATCCCGTCGTCCTTAGCAACCGTCACCTGCCGCTCTTTATCCTCGTTGTCCACAAACTTGGTGGTGACCGGGACGATCTCCTGGTCGAACAGGCCCAAGCTCTGCGCCCTCGCTGCTCTGCGGGAGGAACCGGGATGTTTAACCTTTATCCCGTCTGTTTTGACTGTTCCTTCTTTCCCCCCTTCCTTCCTTCCTTCCTTCCTTCCTTCCCTTTGTCCTTCCTTCCTCCCTCCCTCCTTCCTTCCTTCTTTCCTTCCTTCCTCTTTTCCTTTCTCCCTCCCTCCCTCCTTCCCTCCTTCCTTCTTTCTTCTGTCCTTCCTTTCTTCCTTCCCTCCTTCCTTCCTCCCTAACTCCTTCCTTCTTTCCTCTGTCCTTACTTTCTTCCTTCCCTCCTTCCTTCCTCCCTAACTCCTTCCTTCTTTCCTCTGTCCTTACTTTCTTCCTTCCCTCCTTCCTTCCTCCCTCCCTCCTTTCCTTCCCTTCTTCCTCCCTTCCTTCCTCTGTCCTTCCTTTCTTCCTTCCCTCCTTCCTTCCCTTCTTCCTTCCTCCCTCCTTTCCTTCCTTCCTTCCTTCTTTCTTCCTCCCTTCCTTCCTTCCTTCCTCCCTCCTACCTTCCTTCCTCCCTCCTACCTTCCTTCTTCCGTCCTTCCTTCCTTCTTTCTTCCTCCCTCCCTCCCTCCCTCCCTCCCTCCCTCCCTCCTTTCCTTCCTTCCTTCCTTCCTCCCTCCCTCCTTTCCTTCCTTCCTTCCTCCCTCCATAATTTCCTTCCTCCCTTCCTCTCTCCTTTCCTTCCTTATTCCTCCCTTCCTTCCTTTAACTGTCGGTGCTCAGGATGCAACAATTAATCAATGAATCAATGGAAAATTAATCAGCAACTATTAAGATGAGTGTATAATAATTTTAGTCATTTTAAAGCACAAATATTCAGGTTTCAGCTTCTCAAATACAAAGATTTCTACTGAAGCCATGAAAGGCAAGTGAGAAGTTTTTTCTTTTTTCTAAATCTGATCTGAATTATTTCTCCTCTCTCCTGTGTCTATGATTCAAGACCAGGTGAAAAAAGGGGGTTTTTAGTATAATTAAGTGGTGCACTTCTGCCCTCTAGTGGCTGAAATGAGTATTACAACACGTTTATCACCACAACAGGAAAGATCAGCTCAGTTTCTCTTTATAACAACAACAACAATTATATTTTAAAAAGTAACTGAATAAGATCATTTTCATGTCAAATTATTCAGTTTGAACTTTTTTTGTTGTAGCATAAATTCATGTTTTTATATCAAATTATATTTAGTATTCATAGTATTGCACATTAAAAAGAAGGCATAGAGCAATAAAATGATTAAAGTGAAAGCTGTGAAAGTTTTGGATCAAATGTGACCAAATTTTTATTGTAACTCATTAAATTTGTCCTTAATAAGCTGCCGTACAGACAGACGTTATAACACATTAATTTACGTAAATAGATAAAAAACTACTTGATTACTTTTGCTGAGAACTGAGAGCGAAGGCGTCTTGTTTCTCTCTGGAGATCCCGAATCTCTCTGCCACGTTTTCTGAGGTGATGCTGCCAAAATACACGCACACGCACACGCACACGCACACGCACACGCACACGCACACACACACACACAGAGTTATTGATGATAAAAACAGCGGTAGTCTGATCTATCGGAGAGGTTGAAACATACATTTTGAATTTGGCGATTATATAAAAGAATATATGGGGAATATATTTTTAAATTAAAGACAATATTAAAACCAATATTTACAGATTCAGATTCACTTTAATGGTCATTTTCATGCATTTGCATTGATTACAAATAAATAATGTTTAGCTTAAAATAAAACTAAGAGAATAAATAAAAAGAGGATACAAGGCAAGACACTGCAAGATTTTATCAAATAAGTATTATAAATAAATAAGCTAAATGTGTGGTTGGTAATAAATTTAGGGGTTTACAGTTACACATTTCAGGATAATAAATGTTGCTTTAATAAGCCTGGAAATATAATATATATATATTTTAAATCTGTACGATAAAATCAGGGAATATAATAAATATATTTTGGGGAATGTTAGAACACATTTAGGGATTATAACGAGTTTTATGGTTGTAGAAAAAAAACAATTTGGATAATTATGATGCTTGATGATGTTACTTTTGCACTTTGTTGTTATTTATTTTATTATGATTTGTTGTGAAGCACATTGAGTTTACCTTGTGTTTTAAATGCGCTTCATATATAACATTTGACTTGACTTTTGACTTGACTTTAGGGCTGTGAGGTTTTGGGATTATAAAGAAAACATTTGAAGAGTGCTGCAACAAATTTTGGGGGTATTTTTTATAAATCAACAATCTGTCTTAAATGTTTTGAGATTTGGGGTCAAGAGAATAAATGCTGTGATTTAGACCAATAAGTATGTGTTGATGCTGCGTTAAACTCAGATGAATCCACTGAGGTGAAGCTCAGATGTCGTCTCACCCCATCGGGATGATGCAATCTCTGGCCTTATCGACGTCCATCAGCCTGGAGCTCAGATCTCCAGGGTTTCCCATCGACTGCAGCGACATGCTCTCCACTCTGACACACACACACACACACACACACACACACACACACAAACACACACACACACACACACACACAAACACAGTCACTTTACGTTGTTGACCTTTTTAATGTGAGTATACGTGGCTTTTTTCACCTTAAAATCCTTCATTCCTTCCCTCCCTCCTTCCTTCCTTTCCTTCCTCCCTCCTTCTCTCTTTCTTTCCTCCCCCCCTACCTTCCTCCCCTCCTTCCTTCCTTTTCTTCCTCCCTCCTTCTCTTTCTTTCCTCCCCCTACCTTCCTCCCTTCCTTCTTTCCTCTGTCCTCCTTTCCTTCCTTCCTCTATTCCTTTCTCCCTCCCTCCCTCCTTGCTTCTTTTTTCCGTCCTTCCTTCCTTCCTCCCTTCCTTCTTTCCTTTCCTCCCTTCCTTCTTCCCTCATTTCCTTCCTCCCTCCCTTCCTTCCTTCCTCTTTTTTTACTCAACACCAATAGTTTTTATTCCTTGTGTACTAACTTATTATTTATTGTTCTTAATTGAGTCTTTATATTGTTTCTGTCCACTTGCTGCTGTGATACTGTAAATGTCCCATTGTGTCCTTCCTCTCTTTCCTCCCTTCATTCTTTCTTTCCTTACTTCCTTTCCTTCCTCCATCCCCCTTTCTACCATCCTTCTGTCCTTCCTTCCTTTCCTTCCACCCTTCCTTCTGTCCTTCCTCCATCCCCCTTTCTACCATCCTTCTGTCCTTCCTTCCTTTCCTTCCTCCCTTCCTTCTTTCCTTCCTCCATACCCCGTTCTACCATCCTTCTGTCCTTCCTTTCTTTCCCTCCTTCCTTGCTTCCTTTCCTTCCTCCCTTCCTTCTTTCCTCCCTCCTTCTCTCTTCCTTTCTTCCATCCTTCCTTCCTCCCTTCCTTGTTTCCTTTGTCCTTCTTTCCTACCTTCCTCTTTTCCTTTCTCTCTCCCTCCTACCTTCCTTCCTTTCCTTCCTCCCTCCTTTCCTTCCTTCTTCCTTCCTCCCTCCTTTCCTTCCTCCCTCCTACCTTCCTTCCTTTCCTTCCTCCCTCCTTTCCTTCCTTCTTCCTTCCTCCCTCCTTTCCTTCCTTCTTCCTTCCTCCCTCCTTTCCTTCCTTCTTCCTTCCTCCCTCCTTTCCTTCCTTCCTTCCTTCCTTCCTCCCTCCTTTCCTTCCTTCTTCCTTCCTCCTTTCCTTCCTCCCTCCTTTCCTCCCTCCCTTCCTTCCTTGACTCTTGGACAACAGGAGGGTTAAACACAACCTCTGATCTTTTACTGAACACTTTTGATAATTTTATGGCTTTGTTTGATTTTATACTCAAAGAAG